>NW_026947759.1:0-208594 GCF_034190915.1 Cavia porcellus | reverse complement strand
CCTACTAGTGAATGTAGTGTAACACACACCCATACAATGCGCACCACCCCGTGATGTTTTTCTCACTCCTACTAGTGAATGTAGTGTAACACACACCCATACAATGCGCACCACCCCGTGATGTTTTTCTCACTCCTACTAGTGAATGTAATGTAACACACACCCATACAATGCGCACCACCCCGTGATGTTTTTCTCAATCCTACTAGTGAATGTAATGTAACACACACCCATACTATGCGCACCACCCCGTGATGTTTTTCTCACTCCTACTAGTGAATGTAATGTAACACACACCCATACAATGCGCACCACCCCGTGATGTTTTCCTCACTCCTACTAGTGAATGTAATGTAACACACACCCATACAATGCGCACCACCCCGTGATGTTTTTCTCACTCCTACTAGTGAATGTAATGTAACACACACCCATACAATGCGCACCACCCCGTGATGTTTTTCTCACTCCTACTAGTGAATGTAATGTAACACACACCCATACAATGCGCACCACCCCGTGATGTTTTTCTCACTCCTACTAGAGAATGTAATGTAACACACACCCATACAATGCGCACCACCCCGTGATGTTTTTCTCACTCCTACTAGTGAATCTAATGTAACACACACCCATACAATGCGCACCACACCGTGATGTTTTTCTCACTCCTACTAGTGAATCTAATGTAACACACACCCATACAATGCGCACCACCCCGTGATGTTTTTCTCAATCCTACTAGTGAATCTAACGTAACACACACCCATACAATGCGCACCACCCCGTGATGTTTTTCTCACTCCTACTAGTGAATGTAATGTAACACACATCCATACAATGCGCACCACCCGTGATGTTTTTCTCACTCCTACTAGTGAATCTAATGTAACACCCAACAATACAATGCGCACCACCCCGTGATGTTTTTCTCACTCCTACTAGTGAATCTAATGTAACACACACCCATACAATGCGCACCACCCCGTGATGTATTTCTCACTCCCACTAGTGAATCTAATGTAACACACACCCATACAATGCGCACCACCCCGTGATGTTTTTCTCACTCCCACTAGTGAATGTAATGTAACACACACCCATACAATGCGCACCACCCCGTGATGTTTTTCTCACTCCTACTAGTGAATGTAATGTAACACACACCCATACAATGCGCACCACCCCGTGATGTTTTTCTCACTCCCACTAGTGAATGTAATGTAACACACACCCATACAATACGCACCACCCCGTGATGTTTTTCTCACTCCCACTTGTGAATGTAATGTAACACACACCCATACAATGCGCACCACCCCGTGATGTTTTTCTCACTCCCACTAGTGAATGTAATATAACACACACCCATACAATGCGCACCACCCCGTGATGTTTTTCTCACTCCCACTAGTGAATGTAATGTAACACACACCCATACAATGCGCACCACCCCGTGATGTTTTTCTCACTCCTACTTGTGAATGTAATGTAACACACACCCATACAATGCGCACCACCCCGTGATGTTTTTCGCACTCCTACTAGTGAATGTAATGTAACACACACCCATACAATGCGCACCACCCCGTGATGTTTTTCGCACTCCTACTAGTGAATGTAATGTAACACACACCCATACAATGCGCACCACCCCGTGATGTTTTTCTCACTCCCACTAGTGAATGTAATGTAACACACACCCATACAATGCGCACCACCCCGTGATGTTTTTCTCACTCCCACTAGTGAATGTAATGTAACACACACCCATACAATGCGCACCACCCCGTGATGTTTTTCTCACTCCCACTAGTGAATGTAATGTAACACACACCCATACAATGCGCACCACCCCGTGATGATTTTCTCACTCCCAATAGTGAATGTAATGTAACACACACCCATTCAATGCGCACCACCCCGTGATGTTTTTCTCACTCCTACTTGTGAATGTAATGTAACACACACCCATACAATGCGCACCACCCCGTGATATTTTTCTCACTCCTACTAGTGAATGTAATGTAACACACACCCATACAATGCGCACCACCCCGTGATGTTTTTCTCACTCCTACTAGTGAATGTAATGTAACACACACCCATACAATGCGCACCACCCCGTGATGTTTTTCGCACTCCTACTAGTGAATGTAATGTAACACACACCCATAAAATGCGCACCACCCCGTGATGTTTTTCTCACTCCTACTAGTGAATGTAATGTAACACACACCCATACAATGCGCACCACCCCGTGATGTTTTTCTCACTCCCACTAGTGAATGTAATGTAACACACACCCATACAATGCGCACCACCCCGTGATGTTTTTCTCACTCCCAATAGTGAATGTAATGTAACACACACCCATACAATGCGCACCACCCCGTGATGTTTTTCTCACTCCTACTAGTGAATGTAATGTAACACACACCCATACAATGCGCACCACCCCGTGATGTTTTTCTCACTCCCACTAGTGAATGTAATGTAACACACACCCATACAATACGCACCACCCCGTGATGTTTTTCTCACTCCCACTTGTGAATGTAATGTAACACACACCCATACAATGCGCACCACCCCGTGATGTTTTTCTCACTCCCACTAGTGAATGTAATATAACACACACCCATACAATGCGCACCACCCCGTGATGTTTTTCTCACTCCCACTAGTGAATGTAATGTAACACACACCCATACAATGCGCACCACCCCGTGATGTTTTTCTCACTCCTACTTGTGAATGTAATGTAACACACAGCCATACAATGCGCACCACCCCGTGATGTTTTTCGCACTCCTACTAGTGAATGTAATGTAACACACACCCATACAATGCGCACCACCCGTGATGTTTTCGCACTCCTACTAGTGAATGTAATGTAACACACACCCATACAATGCGCACCACCCCGTGATGTTTTTCTCACTCCCACTAGTGAATGTAATGTAACACACACCCATACAATGCGCACCACCCCGTGATGTTTTTCTCACTCTCACTAGTGAATGTAATGTAACACACACCCATACAATGCGCACCACCCCGTGATGTTTTTCTCACTCCCACTAGTGAATGTAATGTAACACACACCCATACAATGCGCACCACCCCGTGATGATTTTCTCACTCCCAATAGTGAATGTAATGTAACACACACCCATTCAATGCGCACCACCCCGTGATGTTTTTCTCACTCCTACTTGTGAATGTAATGTAACACACACCCATACAATGCGCACCACCCCGTGATATTTTTCTCACTCCTACTAGTGAATGTAATGTAACACACACCCATACAATGCGCACCACCCCGTGATGTTTTTCTCACTCCTACTAGTGAATGTAATGTAACACACACCCATACAATGCGCACCACCCCGTGATGTTTTTCGCACTCCTACTAGTGAATGTAATGTAACACACACCCATAAAATGCGCACCACCCCGTGATGTTTTTCTCACTCCTACTAGTGAATGTAATGTAACACACACCCATACAATGCGCACCACCCGTGATGTTTTTCTCACTCCCACTAGTGAATGTAATGTAACACACACCCATACAATGCGCACCACCCCGTGATGTTTTTCTCACTCCCACTAGTGAATGTAATGTAACACACACCCATACAATGCGCACCACCCCGTGATGTTTTTCTCACTCCCACTAGTGAATGTAATGTAACACACAGCCATACAATGCGCACCACCCCGTGATGATTTTCTCACTCCCAATAGTGAATGTAATGTAACACACACCCATTCAATGCGCACCACCCCGTGATGTTTTTCTCACTGCTACTAGTGAATCTAATGTAACACACACCCATACAATGCGCACCACCCCGTGAAGTTTTTCTCACTGCTACTAGTGAATCTAATGTAACACACACCCATACAATGCGCACCACCCCGTGATGTTTTTCTCACTCCTACTAGTGAATGTAGTGTAACACACACCCATACAATGCGCACCACCCCGTGATGTTTTTCTCACTCCTACTAGTGAATGTAGTGTAACACACACCCATACAATGCGCACCACCCCGTGATGTTTTTCTCACTCCTACTAGTGAATGTAGTGTAACACACACCATACAATGCGCACCACCCCGTGATGATTTTCTCACTCCTACTAGTGAATGTAGTGTAACACACACCCATACAATGCGCACCACCCCGTGATGTTTTTCTCACTCCTACTAGTGAATGTAATGTAACACACACCCATACAATGCGCACCACCCCGTGATGTTTTTCTCACTCCTACTAGTGAATGTAATGTAACACACACCCATACTATGTGCACCACCCCGTGATGTTTTTCTCACTCCTACTAGTGAATGTAATGTAACACACACCCATACAATGCGCACCACCCCGTGATGTTTTTCTCACTCCTACTAGTGAATGTAATGTAACACACACCCATACAATGCGCACCACCCCGTGATGTTTTTCTCACTCCTACTAGTGAATGTAATGTAACACACACCCATACAATGCGCACCACACCGTGATGTTTTCTCACTCCTACTAGTGAATCCAATGTAACACACACCCATACAATGCGCACCACACCGTGATGTTTTTCTCACTCCTACTAGTGAATGTAATGTAACACACACCCATACAATGCGCACCACCCCGTGATGTTTTTCTCACTCCTACTAGAGAATGTAATGTAACACACACCCATACAATGCGCACCACCCTGTGATGTTTTTCTCACTCCTACTATTGAATCTAATGTAACACACACCCATACAATGCGCACCACCCCGTGATGTTTTTCTCACTCCTACTAATGAATCTAATGTAACACACACCCATACAATGCGCACCACCCCGTGATGTTTTTCTCACTCCTACTAGTGAATCTAATGTAACACACACCCATACAATGCGCACCACCCCGTGATGTTTTTCTCACTCCTACTAGTGAATGTAATGTAACACACACCCATACAATGCGCACCACCCGTGATGTTTTTCTCACTCCTACTAGTGAATCTAATGTAACACCCACCCATACAATGCGCACCACCCCGTGATGTTTTTCTCACTCCCACTAGTGAATCTAATGTAACACACACCCATACAATGCGCACCACCCCGTGATGTATTTCTCACTCCCACTAGTGAATCTAATGTAACACACACCCATACAATGCGCACCACCCCGTGATGTTTTTCTCACTCCCACTAGTGAATGTAATGTAACACACACCCATACAATGCGCACCACCCCGTGATGTTTTTCTCACTCCCACTAGTGAATGTAATGTAACAAACACCCATACAATACGCACCACCCCGTGATGTTTTTCTCACTCCCACTTGTGAATGTAATGTAACACACACCCATACAATGCGCACCACCCCGTGATGTTTTTCTCACTCCCACTAGTGAATGTAATGTAACACACACCCATACAATGCGCACCACCCCGTGATGTTTTTCGCACGCCTACTAGTGAATCTAATGTAACACACACCCATACAATGCGCACCACCCCGTGATGTTTTTCTCACTCCTACTAGTGAATCTAATGTAACACACACCCATACAATGCGCACCACCCCGTGATGTTTTTCTCACTCCAACTAGTGAATCTAATGTAACACACACCCATAAAATGCGCACCACCCCGTGATGTTTTTCTCACTCCAACTAGTGAATCTAATGTAACACACACCCATACAATGCGCACCAGCCCGTGATGTTTTTCTCACTCCTACTAGTGAATGTAATGTAACACACACCCATACAATGCGCACCACCCCGTGATGTTTTTCTCACTCCTACTAGTGAATCTAATGTAACACACACCCATACAATGCGCACCACACCGTGATGTTTTTCTCACTGCTACTAGTGAATGTAATGTAACACACACCCATACAATGCGCACCACCCCGTGATGTTTTTCTCACTGCTACTAGTGAATATAATGTAACACACACCCATACAATGCGCACCACCCCGTGATGTTTTTCTCACTGCTACTAGTGAATGTAATGTAACACACACCCATACAATGCGCACCACCCCGTGATGTTTTTCTCACTCCTACTAGTGAATGTAATGTAACACACACCCATACAATGCGCACCACCCCGTGATGTTTTTCTCACTCCCACTAGTGAATGTAATGTAACACACACCCATACAATGCGCACCACCCCGTGATGTTTTTCTCACTCCTACTAGTGTATGTAATGTAACACACACCCATTCAATGCGCCCCACCCCGTGATGTTTTTCTCACTCCTACTAGTGAATGTAACACACAGCCATACAATGCGCACCTCCCCGTGATGTTTTTCTCACTCGTACTAGTGAATGTAATGTAACACACAGCCATACAATGCGCACCACCCCGTGATGATTTTCTCACTCCCACTAGTGAATGTAATGTAACACACACCCATACAATGCGCACCACCCCGTGATGTTTTTCTCACTCCCACTAGTGAATGTAATGTAACACACACCCATACAATGCGCACCACCTCGTGATGTTTTTCTCACTCCCACTAGTGAATGTAATGTAACACACACCCATACAATGCGCACCACCCCGTGATGTTTTTCTCACTCCCACTAGTGAATGTAATGTAACACACACCCATACAATGCGCACCACCCCGTGATGATTTTCTCACTCCCAATAGTGAATGTAATGTAACACACACCCATACAATGCGCACCACCCCGTGATGTTTTTCTCACTCCTACTTGTGAATGTAATGTAACACACACCCATACAATGCGCACCACCCCGTGATGTTTTTCTCACTCCTACTAGTGAATGTAATGTAACACACACCCATACAATGCGCACCACCCCGTGATGTTTTTCGCACTCCTACTAGTGAATGTAATGTAACACACACCCATACAATGCGCACCACCCCGTGATGTTTTCTCACTCCTACTAGTGAATGTAATGTAACACACACCCATACAATGCGAACCACCCCGTGATGTTTTTCTCACTCCTACTAGTGAATCTAATGTAACACACAACCATACAATGCGCACCACCCCGTGATGTTTTTCTCACTCCTACTAGTGAATGTAATGTAACACACACCCATACAATGCGCACCACCCCGTGATGTTTTTCTCACTCCTACTAGTGAATCTAATGTAACACACACCCCTACAATGCGCACCACCCCGTGATGTTTTTCTCACTGCTACTAGTGAATCTAATGTAACACACACCCATACAATGCACACCACCCCGTGATGTTTTTCTGACTCCTACTAGTGAATGTAATGTAACACACCCATAAAATGCGCACCACCCCGTGATGTTTTTCTCACTCCTACTAGTGAATGTAATGTAACACACACCCATACAATGCGCACCACGCCGTGATGTTTTTCTCACTCCTACTAGTGAATCTAATGTAACACACACCCATACAATGCGCACCACCCCGTGATGTTTTTCTCACTCCTACTAGTGAATGTAATGTAACACACACCCATACAATGCGCACCACCCCGTGATGTTTTTCTCACTCCTACTAGTGAATGTAATGTAACACACACCCATACAATGCGCACCACCCCGTGATGTTTTTCTCACTCGTACTAGTGAATGTAATGTAACACACAGCCATACAATGTGCACCACCCCGTGATGTTTTTCTCACTCCCACTAGTGTATGTAATGTAACACACAGCCATACAATGCGCACCACCCCGTGATGATTTTCTCACTCCCACTAGTGAATGTAATGTAACACACACCCATACAATGCGCACCACCCCGTGATGTTTTTCTCACTCCCACTAGTGAATGTAATGTAACACACACCCATACAATGCGCACCACCCCGTGATGTTTTTCTCACTCCCACTAGTGAATGTAATGTAACACACACCCATACAATGCGCACCACCCCGTGATGTTTTTCTCACTCCCACTAGTGAATGTAATGTAACACACACCCATACAATGCGCACCACCCCATGATGATTTTCTCACTCCCAATAGTGAATGTACTGTAACACACACCCATACAATGAGAACCACCCCGTGATGTATTTCTCACTCCTACTTGTGAATGTAATGTAACACACACCCATACAATGCGCACCACCCCGTGATGTTTTTCTCACTCCTACTAGTGAATGTAATGTAACACACACCCATACAATGCGCACCACCCCGTGATGTTTTTCTCACTCCTACTAGTGAATGTAATGTAACACACACCCATACAATGCGCACCACCCCGTGATGTTTTTCTCACTCCCACTAGTGAATGTAATGTAACACACACCCATACAATGCGCACCACCCCGTGATGTTTTTCTCACTCCCACTAGTGAATGTAATGTAACACACACCCATACAATGCGCACCACCCCGTGATGTTTTTCTCACTCCCACTAGGGAATGTAATGTAACACACACCCATACAATGCGCACCACCCCGTGATGATTTTCTCACTCCCAATAGTGAATGTAATGTAACACACACCCATACAATGTGCACCACCCCGTGATGTTTTTCTCACTCCTAATTGTGATTGTAATGTAACACACACCCATACAATGCGCACCACCCCGTGATGTTTTTCTCACTGCTACTAGTGAATGTAATCTAACACACACCCATACAATGCGCACCACCCCGTGATGTTTTTCTCACTCCTACTAGTGAATGTAATGTAACACACACCCATACAATGCGCACCACCCCGTGTTTTTCTCACTCCTACTAGTGAATGTAATGTAACACACACCCATACAATGCGCACCACCCCGTGATGTTTTTCTCACTCCTACTAGTGAATGTAATGTAACACACACCCATACAATGCGCACCACCCCGTGATGTTTTTCTCACTCCTACTAGTGAATCTAATGTAACACACACCCATACAATGCGCACCACACCGTGATGTTTTTCTCACTGCTACTAGGGAATGTAATGTAACACACACCCATACAATGCGCACCACCCCGTGATGTTTTTCTCACTGCTACTAGTGAATGTAATGTAACACACACCCATACAATGCGCACCACCCCGTGATGTTTTTCTCACTGCTACTAGTGAATGTAATGTAACACACACCCATACAATGCGCACCACCCCGTGATGTTTTTCTCACTGCTACTAGTGAATGTAATGTAACACACACCCATACAATGCGCACCACCCCGTGATGTTTTTCTCACTGCTACTAGTGAATGTAATGTAACACACACCCATACAATGCGCACCACCCCGTGATGTTTTTCTCACTGCTACTAGTGAATGTAATGTAACACACACCCATACAATGCGCACCACCCCGTGATGTTTTTCTCACTGCTACTAGTGAATGTAATGTAACACACACCCATACAATGCGCACCACCCCGTGATGTTTTTCTCACTCCTACTAGTGAATGTAATGTAACACACACCCATACAATGCGCACCACCCCGTGATGTTTTTCTCACTCCTACTAGTGAATGTAATGTAACACACACCCATACAATGCGCACCACCCCGTGATGTTTTTCTCACTCCTACTAGTGAATGTAGTGTAACACACACCCATACAATGCGCACCACCCCGTGATGTTTTTCTCACTCCTACTAGTGAATGTAGTGTAACACACACACATACAATGCGCACCACCCCGTGATGTTTTTTTCACTCCTACTAGTGAATGTAGTGTAACACACACCCATACAATGCGCACCACCCCGTGATGTTTTTCTCACTCCTACTAGTGAATGTAATGTAACACACACCCATACAATGCGCACCACCCCGTGATGTTTTTCTCACTCCTACTAGTGAATGTAATGTAACACACACCCATACAATGCGCACCACACCGTGATGTTTTTGTCACTCCTACTAGTGAATGTAATGTAACACACACCCATACAATGCGCACCACCCCGTGATGTTTTTCTCACTGCTACTAGTGAATCTAATGTAACACACACCCATACAATGCGCACCACCCCGTGATGTTTTTCTCACTCCTACTAGTGAATCTAATGTAACACACACCCATACAATGCGCACCACCCCGTGATGTTTTTCTCACTCCTACTAGTGAATCTAATGTAACACACACCCATACAATGCGCACCACCCCGTGATGTTTTTCTCACTGCTACTAGTGAATGTAATGTAACACACACCCATACAATGCGCACCACCCGTGATGTTTTTCTCACTCCTACTAGTGAATCTAATGTAACACCCACCCATACAATGCGCACCACCCCGTGATGTTTTTCTCACTCCTACTAGTGAATCTAATGTAACACACACCCATACAATGCGCACCACCCGTGATGTTTTTCTCACTCCTACTAGTGAATCTAATGTAACACACACCCATACAATGCGCACCACCCCGTGATGTTTTTCTCACTCCTACTAGTGAATCTAATGTAACACACACCCATACAATGCGCACCACCCCGTGATGTTTTTCTCACTCCTACTCGTGAATGTAGTGTAACACACACACACATACAATGCGCACCACCCCGTGATGTTTTTCTCACTCCTACTAGTGAATGTAGTGTAACACACACCCATACAATGCGCACCACCCCGTGATGTTTTTCTCACTCCTACTAGTGAATGTAATGTAACACACACCCATACAATGCGCACCACCCCGTGATGTTTTTCTCACTCCTACTAGTGAATGTAATGTAACACACACCCATACAATGCGCACCACCCCGTGATGTTTTTCTCACTCCTACTAGTGAATGTAATGTAACACACACCCATACAATGCGCACCACCCCGTGATGTTTTTCTCACTCCTACTAGTGAATCTAATGTAACACACACCCATACAATGCGCACCACATCGTGATGTTTTTCTCACTGCTACTAGTGAATGTAATGTAACACACACCCATACAATGCCCACCACCCCGTGATGTTTTTCTCACTGCTACTAGTGAATGTAATGTAACACACACCCATACAATGCGCACCACCCCGTGATGTTTTTCTCACTGCTACTAGTGAATGTAATGTAACACACACCCATACAATGCGCACCACCCCGTGATGTTTTTCTCACTCCTACTAGTGAATGTAGTGTAACACACACCCATACAATGCGCACCACCCCGTGATGTTTTTCTCACTCCTACTAGTGAATGTAGTGTAACACACACCCATACAATGCGCACCACCCCGTGATGTTTTTCTCACTCCTACTAGTGAATGTAGTGTAACACACACCCATACAATGCGCACCACCCCGTGATGTTTTTCTCACTCCTACTAGTGAATGTAGTGTAACACACACCCATACAATGCGCACCACCCCGTGATGTTTTTGTCACTCCTACTGGTGAATGTAATGTAACACACACCCATACAATGCGCACCACCCCGTGATGTTTTTCTCACTCCTACTGGTGAATGTAATGTAACACACACCCATACAATGCGCACCACCCCGTGATGTTTTTCTCACTCCTACTGGTGAATGTAATGTAACACACACCCATACAATGCGCACCACCCCGTGATGTTTTTCTCACTCCTACTAGTGAATGTAATGTAACACACACCCATACAATGCGCACCACCCCGTGATGTTTTTCTCACTCCTACTAGTGAATGTAATGTAACACACACCCATACAATGAGCACCACCCCGTGATGTTTTTCTCACTCCTACTAGTGAATGTAATGTAACACACACCCATACAATGCGCACCACCCCGTGATGTTTTTCTCACTCCTACTAGAGAATGTAATGTAACACACACCCATACAATGCGCACCACCCCGTGATGTTTTTCTTACTCCTACTAGTGAATCTAATGTAACACACACCCATACAATGCGCACCACCCCGTGATGTTTTTCTCACTCCTACTAGTGAATCTAATGTAACACACACCCATACAATGCGCACCACGCCGTGATGTTTTTCTCACTCCTACTAGTGAATCTAATGTAACACACACCCATACAATGCGCACCACCCCGTGATGTTTTTCTCACTGCTACTAGTGAATGTAATGTAACACACACCCATACAATGCGCACCACCCGTGATGTTTTTCTCACTCCTACTAGTGAATCTAATGTAACACCCACCCATACAATGCGCACCACCCCGTGATGTTTTTCTCACTCCTACTAGTGAATCTAATGTAACACACACCCATACAATGCGCACCACCCCGTGATGTATTTCTCACTCCCACTAGTGAATCTAATGTAACACACACCCATACAATGCGCACCACCCCGTGATGTTTTTCTCACTCCTACTAGTGAATGTAATGTAACACACACCCATACAATGCGCACCACCCCGTGATGTTTTTCTCACTCCTACTAGTGAATGTAAGTAATGTAACACACACCCATACAATGCGCACCACACCGTGATGTTTTTCTCACTCCTACTAGTGAATGTAATGTAACACACACCCATACAATGCGCACCACCCCGTGATGTTTTTCTCATTCCTACTAGTGAATGTAATGTAACACACACCCATACAATGCGCACCACCCCGTGATGTTTTTCTCACTCCTACTAGTGAATGTAATGTAACACACACCCATACAATGCGCACCACCCCGTGATGTTTTTCTCACTCCTACTAGTGAATGTAATGTAACACACACCCATACAATGCGCACCACCCCGTGATGTTTTTCTCACTCCTACTGGTGAATGTAATGTAACACACACCCATACAATGCGCACCACCCCGTGATGTTTTTCTCACTCCTACTAGTGAATGTAATGTAACACACACCCATACAATGCGCACCACCCCGTGATGTTTTTCTCACTCCTACTGGTGAATGTAATGTAACACACACCCATACAATGCGCACCACCCCGTGATGTTTTTCTCACTCCTACTGGTGAATGTAATGTAACACACACCCATACAATGCGCACCACCCCGTGATGTTTTTCTCACTCCTACTAGTGAATGTAATGTAACACACACCCATACAATGCGCACCACCTCGTGATGTTTTTCTCACTCCTACTAGTGAATGTAATGTAACACACACCCATACAATGCGCACCACCCCGTGATGTTTTTCTCACTCCTACTAGTGAATGTAATGTAACACACACCCATACAATGCGCACCACCCCGTGATGTTTTTCTCACTCCTACTAGAGAATGTAATGTAACACACACCCATACAATGCGCACCACCCCGTGATGTTTTTCTCACTCCTACTAGTGAATGTAATGTAACACACACCCATACAATGCGCACCACCCCGTGATGTTTTTCTCACTCCTACTAGTGAATGTAGTGTAACACACACCCATACAATGCGCACCACCCCGTGATGTTTTTCTCACTCCTACTAGTGAATGTAGTGTAACACACACCCATACAATGCGCACCACCCCGTGATGTTTTTCTCACTCCTACTAGTGAATGTAGTGTAACACACACACATACAATGCGCACCACCCCGTGATGTTTTTCTCACTCCTACTAGTGAATGTAGTGTAACACACACCCATACAATGCGCACCACCCCGTGATGTTTTTCTCACTCCTACTGGTGAATGTAATGTAACACACACCCATACAATGCGCACCACCCCGTGATGTTTTTCTCACTCCTACTGGTGAATGTAATGTAACACACACCCATACAATGCGCACCACCCCGTGATGTTTTTCTCACTCCTACTGGTGAATGTAATGTAACACACACCCATACAATGCGCACCACCCCGTGATGTTTTTCTCACTCCTACTAGTGAATCTAATGTAACACACACCCATACAATGCGCACCACCCCGTGATGTTTTTCTCACTCCTACTAGTGAATCTAATGTAACACACACCCATACAATGCGCAACACCCCGTGATGTTTTTCTCACTGCTACTAGTGAATGTAATGTAACAAACACCCATACAATGCGCACCACCCGTGATGTTTTTCTCACTCCTACTAGTGAATCTAATGTAACACCCACCCATACAATGCGCACCACCCCGTGATGTTTTTCTCACTCCTACTAGTGAATCTAATGTAACACACACCCATACAATGCGCACCACACGTGATGTTTTTCTCACTCCTACTAGTGAATCTAATGTAACACCCACCCATACAATGCGCACCACCCCGTGATGTTTTTCTCACTCCTACTAGTGAATCTAATGTAACACACACCCATACAATGCGCACCACCCCGTGATGTTTTTCTCACTCCTACTAGTGAATGTAGTGTAACACACACACATACAATGCGCACCACCCCGTGATGTTTTTCTCACTCCTACTAGTGAATGTAGTGTAACACACACCCATACAATGCGCACCACCCCGTGATGTTTTTTCTCACTCCTACTAGTGAATGTAATGTAACACACACCCATACAATGCGCACCACCCCGTGATGTTTTTCTCACTCCTACTAGTGAATGTAATGTAACACACACCCATACAATGCGCACCACCCCGTGATGTTTTTCTCACTCCTACTAGTGAATGTAATGTAACACACACCCATACAATGCGCACCACCCCGTGATGTTTTTCTCACTCCTACTAGTGAATCTAATGTAACACACACCCATACAATGCGCACCACACCGTTATGTTTTTCTCACTGCTACTAGTGAATGTAATGTAACACACACCCATACAATGCGCACCACCCTGTGATGTTTTTCTCACTGCTACTAGTGAATGTAATGTAACACACACCCATACAATGCGCACCACCCCGTGATGTTTTTCTAACTGCTACTAGTGAATGTAATGTAACACACACCCATACAATGCGCACCACCCTGTGATGTTTTTCTCACTCCTACTAGTGAATGTAATGTAACACACACCCATACAATGCGCACCACCCCGTGATGTTTTTCTCACTCCTACTAGTGAATGTAGTGTAACACACACCCATACAATGCGCACCACCCCGTGATGTTTTTCTCACTCCTACTAGTGAATGTAGTGTAACACACACACATACAATGCGCACCACCCCGTGATGTTTTTCTCACTCCTACTAGTGAATGTAGTGTAACACACACCCATACAATGCGCACCACCCCGTGATGTTTTTCTCACTCCTACTGGTGAATGTAATGTAACACACACCCATACAATGCGCACCACCCCGTGATGTTTTTCTCACTCCTACTGGTGAATGTAATGTAACACACACCCATACAATGCGCACCACCCCGTGATGTTTTTCTCACTCCTACTGGTGAATGTAATGTAACACACACCCATACAATGCGCACCACCCCGTGATGTTTTTCTCACTCCTACTAGTGAATGTAATGTAACACACACCCATACAATGCGCACCACCCGTGATGTTTTTCTCACTCCTACTAGTGAATCTAATGTAACACCCACCCATACAATGCGCACCACCCCGTGATGTTTTTCTCACTCCTACTAGTGAATCTAATGTAACACACACCCATACAATGCGCACCACCCCGTGATGTTTTTCTCACTCCTACTAGTGAATGTAGTGTAACACACACACATACAATGCGCACCACCCCGTGATGTTTTTCTCACTCCTACTAGTGAATGTAGTGTAACACACACCCATACAATGCGCACCACCCCGTGATGTTTTTTCTCACTCCTACTAGTGAATGTAATGTAACACACACCCATACAATGCGCACCACCCCGTGATGTTTTTCTCACTCCTACTAGTGAATGTAATGTAACACACACCCATACAATGCGCACCACCCCGTGATGTTTTTCTCACTCCTACTAGTGAATGTAATGTAACACACACCCATACAATGCGCACCACCCCGTGATGTTTTTCTCACTCCTACTAGTGAATCTAATGTAACACACACCCATACAATGCGCACCACACCGTTATGTTTTTCTCACTGCTACTAGTGAATGTAATGTAACACACACCCATACAATGCGCACCACCCCGTGATGTTTTTCTCACTGGTACTAGTGAATGTAATGTAACACACACCCATACAATGCGCACCACCCCGTGATGTTTTTCTAACTGCTACTAGTGAATGTAATGTAACACACACCCATACAATGCGCACCACCCCGTGATGTTTTTCTCACTCCTACTAGTGAATGTAATGTAACACACACCCATACAATGCGCACCACCCCGTGATGTTTTTCTCACTCCTACTAGTGAATGTAGTGTAACACACACCCATACAATGCGCACCACCCCGTGATGTTTTTCTCACTCCTACTAGTGAATCTAATGTAACACCCACCCATACAATGCGCACCACCCCGTGATGTTTTTCTCACTCCTACTAGTGAATCTAATGTAACACACACCCATACAATGCGCACCACCCGTGATGTTTTTCTCACTCCTACTAGTGAATCTAATGTAACACCCACCCATACAATGCGCACCACCCCGTGATGTTTTTCTCACTCCTACTAGTGAATCTAATGTAACACACACCCATACAATGCGCACCACCCCGTGATGTTTTTCTCACTCCTACTAGTGAATGTAGTGTAACACACACACATACAATGCGCACCACCCCGTGATGTTTTTCTCACTCCTACTAGTGAATGTAGTGTAACACACACCCATACAATGCGCACCACCCCGTGATGTTTTTTCTCACTCCTACTAGTGAATGTAATGTAACACACACCCATACAATGCGCACCACCCCGTGATGTTTTTCTCACTCCTACTAGTGAATGTAATGTAACACACACCCATACAATGCGCACCACCCCGTGATGTTTTTCTCACTCCTACTAGTGAATGTAATGTAACACACACCCATACAATGCGCACCACCCCGTGATGTTTTTCTCACTCCTACTAGTGAATCTAATGTAACACACACCCATACAATGCGCACCACACCGTGATGTTTTTCTCACTGCTACTAGTGAATGTAATGTAACACACACCCATACAATGCGCACCACCCCGTGATGTTTTTCTCACTGCTACTAGTGAATCTAATGTAACACACACCCATACAATGCGAACCACCCCGTGATGTTTTTCTCACTGCTACTACTGAATCTAATGTAACACACACCCATACAATGCGCACCACCCCGTGATGTTTTTCTCACTCCTACTAGTGAATGTAATGTAACACACACCCATAAAATGCGCACCACCCCGTGATGTTTTTCTCACTCCTACTAGTGAATCTAATGTAACACACACCCATACAATTCGCACCACGCCGTGATGTTTTTCTCACTCCTACTAGTGAATCTAATGGAACACACACCCATACAATGCGCACCACCCCGTGATGTTTTTCTCACTCCTACTAGTGAATCTAATGTAACACACACCCATACAATGCGCACACCCCGTGATGTTTTTCTCACTCCTACTA
Organism: Cavia porcellus; assembly: GCF_034190915.1. Lineage (NCBI taxonomy): Eukaryota > Metazoa > Chordata > Mammalia > Rodentia > Caviidae > Cavia > Cavia porcellus. Next base: position 191,184 of record NW_026947759.1, on the reverse strand, counting down.
GTGAATGTAATGTAACACACACCCATACAATGCGCACCACCCCGTGATGTTTTTCTCACTCGTACTAGTGAATGTAATGTAACACACAGCCATACAATGCGCACCACCCCGTGATGTTTTTCTCACTCCCACTAGTGAATGTAATGTAACACACAGCCATACAATGCGCACCACCCCGTGATGATTTTCTCACTCCCACTAGTGAATGTAATGTAACACACACCCATACAATGCGCACCACCCCGTGATGTTTTTCTCACTCCCACTAGTGAATGTAATGTAACACACACCCATACAATGCGCACCACCCCGTGATGTTTTTCTCACTCCCACTAGTGAATGTAATGTAACACACACCCATACAATGCGCACCCCCCCGTGATGTTTTTCTCACTCCCACTAGTGAATGTAATGTAACACACACCCATACAATGCGCACCACCCCGTGATGATTTTCTCACTCCCAATAGTGAATGTAATGTAACACATACCCATACAATGCGCACCACCCCGTGATGTTTTTCTCACTCCTACTTGTGAATGTAATGTAACACACACCCATACAATGAGCACCACCCCATGATGTTTTTCTCACTCCTACTAGTGAATGTAATGTAACACACACCCATAAAATGCGCACCACCCCGTGATGTTTTTCGCACTCCTACTAGTGAATGTAATGTAACACACACCCATACAATGCGCACCACCCCGTGATGTTTTTCTCACTCCCACTAGTGAATGTAATGTAACACACACCCATACAATGCGCACCACCCCGTGATGTTTTTCACACTCCCACTAGTGAATGTAATGTAACACACACCCATACAATGCGCACCACCCCGTGATGTTTTTCTCACTCCCACTAGTGAATGTAATGTAACACACACCCATACAATGCGCACCACCCCGTGATGATTTTCTCACTCCCCATAGTGAATGTAATGTAACACACACCCATACAATGCGCACCACCCCGTGATGTTTTTCTCACTCCTACTAGTGAATGTAGTGTAACACACACCCATACAATGCGCACCACCCCGTGATGTTTTTCTCACTCCTACTAGTGAATGTAGTGTAACACACACCCATACAATGCGCACCACCCTGTGATGTGTTTCTCACTCCTACTAGTGAATGTAATGTAACACACACCCATACAATGCGCACCACCCCGTGATGTTTTTCTCACTCCTACTAGTGAATCTAATGTAACACACACCCATACAATGCGCACCACCCCGTGATGTTTTTCTCACTGCTACTAGTGAATGTAATGTAACACACACCCATACAATGTGCACCACCCCGTGATGTTTTTCTCACTCCTACTAGTGAATGTAATGTAACACACACCCATACAATGCGCACCACCCCGTGATGTTTTTCTCACTCCTACTAGTGAATGTAATGTAACACACACCCATACAATGCGCACCACCCCGTGATGTTTTTCTCACTCCTACTAGTGAATCTAATGTAACACACACCCATACAATGCGCACCACCCCGTGATGTTTTTCTCACTGCTACTAGTGAATGTAATGTAACACACACCCATACAATGCGCTCCACCCCGTGATGTTTTTCTCACTGCTACTAGTGAATGTAACGTAACACACACCCATACAATGCGCACCACCCCGTGATGTTTTTCTCACTCCTAGTAGTGAATGTAATGTAACACACACCCATACAATGCGCACCACCCCGTGATGTTTTTCTCACTCCTAGTAGTGAATGTAGTGTAACACACACCTATACAATGCGCACCACCCCGTGATGTTTTTCTCACTCCTACTAGTGAATGTAGTGTAACACACACCCATACAATGCGCACCACCCCGTGATGTTTTTCTCACTCCTACTAGTGAATGTAGTGTAACACACACCCATACAATGCGCACCACCCTGTGATGTTTTTCTCACTCCTACTAGTGAATGTAATGTAACACACACCCATACAATGCGCACCACCCCGTGATGTTTTTCTCACTCCTACTAGTGAATCTAATGTAACACACACCCATACAATGCGCACCACCCCGTGATGTTTTTCTCACTCCTACTAGTGAATGTAATGTAACACACACCCATACAATGCGCACCACCCCGTGATGTTTTTCTCACTCCTACTAGTGAATGTAATGTAACACACACCCATACAATGCGCACCACCCCGTGATGTTTTTCTCACTCCTACTAGTGAATGTAATGTAACACACACCCATACAATGCGCACCACCCCGAGATGTTTTTCTCACTCCTACTAGTGAATGTAATGTAACACACACCCATACAATGCGCACCACCCCGTGATGTTTTTCTCACTCCTACTAGAGAATGTAATGTAACACACACCCTTACAATGCGCACCACCCCGTGATGTTTTTCTCACTCCTACTAGTGAATCTAATGTAACAAACACCCATACAATGCGCACCACCCCGTGATGTTTTTCTCACTCCTACTAGTGAATCTAATGTAACACACACCCATACAATGCGCACCACCCCGTGATGTTTTTCTCACTCCTACTAGTGAATCTAATGTAACACACACCCATACAATGTGCACCACCCCGTGATGTTTTTCTCACTGCTACTAGTGAATGTAATGTAACACACACCCATACAATGCGCACCACCCGTGATGTTTTTCTCACTCCTACTAGTGAATCTAATGTAACACCAACCCATACAATGCGCACCACCCCGTGATGTTTTTCTCACTCCTACTAGTGAATCTAATGTAACACACACCCATACAATGCGCACCACCCCGTGATGTATTTCTCACTCCCACTAGTGAATCTAATGTAACACACACCCATACAATGCGCACCACCCCGTGATGTTTTTCTCACTCCCACTAGTGAATGTAACACACACCCATACAATGCGCACCACCCCGTGATGTTTTTCTCACTCCCACTAGTGAATGTAATGTAACACACACCCATACAATGCGCACCACCCCGTGATGTTTTTCTCACTCCCACTAGTGAATGTACTGAAACACACACCCATACAATGCGCACCACCCCGTGATGATTTTCTCACTCCCAATAGTGAATGTAATGTAACACATACCCATACAATGCGCACCACCCCGTGATGTTTTTCTCACTCCTACTTGTGAATGTAATGTAACACACACCCATACAATGCGCACCACCCCATGATGTTTTTCTCACTCCTACTAGTGAATGTAATGTAACACACACCCATACAATGCGCACCACCCCGTGATGTTTTTCTCACTCCCACTAGTGAATGTAATGTAACACACACCCATACAATACGCACCACCCCGTGATGTTTTTCTCACTCCCACTTGTGAATGTAATGTAACACACACCCATACAATGCGCACCACCCCGTGATGTTTTTCTCACTCCTACTAGTGAATGTAATGTAACACACACCCATACAATGCGCACCACCCCGTGATGTTTTTCGCACTCCTACTAGTGAATGTAATGTAACACACACCCATACAATGCGCACCACCCCGTGATGTTTTTCTCACTCCTACTAGTGAATCTAATTAACACACACCCATACAATGCGCACCACCCCGTGATGTTTTTCTCACTCCTACTAGTGAATCTAATGTAACACACACCGATAAAATGCGCACCACCCCGTGATGTTTTTCTCACTCCAACTAGTGAATCTAATGTAACACACACCCATAAAATGCGCACCACCCCGTGATGTTTTTCTCACTCCTACTAGTGAATGTAATGTAACACACACCCATACAATGCGCACCACACCGTGATGTTTTTCTCACTCCTACTAGTGAATGTAATGTAACACACACCCATACAATGCGCACCACCCCGTGATGTTTTTCTCACTCCTACTAGTGAATCTAATGTAACACACACCCATACAATGCGCACCACCCCGTGATGTTTTTCTCACTGCTACTAGTGAATGTAATGTAACACACACCCATACAATGCGCACCACCCCGTGATGTTTTTCTCACTGCTACTAGTGAATATAATGTAACACACACCCATACAATGCGCACCACCCCGTGATGTTTTTCTCACTGCTACTAGTGAATCTAATGTAACACACACCCATACAATGCGCACCACCCCGTGATGTTTTTCTCACTCCTACTAGTGAATGTAATGTAACACACACCCATAAAATGCGCACCACCCCGTGATGTTTTTCTCACTCCTACTAGTGAATGTAATGTAACACACACCCATACAATGCGCACCACGCCGTGATGTTTTTCTCACTCCTACTAGTGAATCTAATGTAACACACACCCATACAATGCGCACCACCCCGTGATGTTTTTCTCACTCCTACTAGTGAATCTAATGTAACACACACCCATACAATGCGCACCACCCCGTGATGTTTTTCTAACTCCTACTAGTGAATGTAATGTAACACACAGCCATACAATGCGCACCACCCCGTGATGTTTTTCTCACTCGTACTAGTGAATGTAATGTAACACACAGCCATACAATGCGCACCACCCCGTGATGTTTTTCTCACTCCCACTAGTGAATGTAATGTAACACACAGCCATACAATGCGCACCACCCGGTGATGATTTTCTCACTCCCAATAGTGAATGTAATGTAACACACACCCATACAATGCGCACCACCCCGTGATGTTTTTCTCACTCCCACTTGTGAATGTAATGTAACACACACCCATACAATGCGCACCACCCCGTGATGTTTTTCTCACTCCTACTAGTGAATGTAATGTAACACACACCCATACAATGCGCACCAGCCCGTGATGTTTTTCGCACTCCTACTAGTGAATCTAATGTAACACACACCCATACAATGCGCACCACCCCGTGATGTTTTTCTCACTCCTACTAGTGAATCTAATGTAACACACACCCATAAAATGCGCACCACCGCGTGATGTTTTTCTCACTCCTACTAGTGAATGTAATGTAACACACACCCATACAATGCGCACCACCCCGTGATGTTTTTCTCACTCCTAGTGAATGTAATGTAACACACACCCATACAATGCGCACCACCCCGTGATGTTTTTCTCACTCCTATTAGTGAATCTAATGTAACACACACCCATACAATGCGCACCACACCGTGATGTTTTTCTCACTGCTACTAGTGAATGTAATGTAACACACACCCATACAATGCGCACCACCCCGTGATGTTTTTCTCACTGCTACTAGTGAATGTAATGTAACACACACCCATACAATGCGCACCACCCCGTGATGATTTTCTAACTGCTACTAGTGAATCTAATGTAACACACACCCATACAATGCGCACCACCCCGTGATGTTTTTCTCACTGCTACTAGTGAATCTAATGTAAAACACACCCATACAATGCGCACCACCCCGTGATGTTTTTCTAACTCCTACTAGTGAATGTAATGTAACACACACCCATACAATGCGCACCACCCCGTGATGTTTTTCGCACTCCTACTAGTGAATGTAGTGTAACACACACCCATACAATGCGCACCACCCCGTGATGTTTTTCTCACTCCTACTAGTGAATGTAATGTAACACACACCCATACAATGCGCACCACCCCGTGATGTTTTTCGCAATCCTACTAGTGAATGTAGTGTAACACACACCCATACAATGTGCACCACCCCGTGATGTTTTTCTCACTCCCACTAGTGAATGTAATGTAACACACACCCATACAATGCGCACCACCCCGTGATGTTTTTCTCACTCCCACTAGTGAATGTAATGTAACACACACCCATACAATGCGCACCACCCCGTGATGTTTTTCTCACTCCCACTAGTGAATGTAATGTAACACACACCCATACAATGCGCACCACCCCGTGATGTTTTTCTCACTCCCACTAGTGAATGTAATGTAACACACAGCCATACAATGCGCACCACCCGGTGATGATTTTCTCACTCCCAATAGTGAATGTAATGTAACACACACCCATACAATGCGCACCACCCCGTGATGTTTTTCTCACTCCCACTTGTGAATGTAATGTAACACACACCCATACAATGCGCACCACCCCGTGATGTTTTTCTCACTCCTACTAGTGAATGTAATGTAACACACACCCATACAATGCGCACCAGGCCGTGATGTTTTTCGCACTCCTACTAGTGAATCTAATGTAACACACACCCATACAATGCGCACCACCCCGTGATGTTTTTCTCACTCCTACTAGTGAATCTAATGTAACACACACCCATAAAATGCGCACCACCGCGTGATGTTTTTCTCACTCCTACTAGTGAATGTAATGTAACACACACCCATACAATGCGCACCACCCCGTGATGTTTTTCTCACTCCTAGTGAATGTAATGTAACACACACCCATACAATGCGCACCACCCCGTGATGTTTTTCTCACTCCTACTAGTGAATCTAATGTAACACACACCCGTACAATGCGCACCACACCGTGATGTTTTTCTCACTGCTACTAGTGAATGTAATGTAACACACACCCATACAATGCGCACCACCCCGTGATGTTTTTCTCACTGCTACTAGTGAATGTAATGTAACACACACCCATACAATGCGCACCACCCCGTGATGATTTTCTCACTGCTACTAGTGAATCTAATGTAACACACACCCATACAATGCGCACCACCCCGTGATGTTTTTCTCACTGCTACTAGTGAATCTAATGTAAAACACACCCATACAATGCGCACCACCCCGTGATGTTTTTCGCACTCCTACTAGTGAATGTAGTGTAACACACACCCATACAATGCGCACCACCCCGTGATGTTTTTCTCACTCCTACTAGTGAATGTAATGTAACACACACCCATACAATGCGCACCACCCCGTGATGTTTTTCTCACTCCTACTAGTGAATCTAATGTAACACACACCCATACAATGCGCACCACCCCGTGATGTTTTTCTCACTCCTACTAGTGAATCTAATGTAACACACACCCATAAAATGCGCACCACCGCGTGATGTTTTTCTCACTCCTACTAGTGAATGTAATGTAACACACACCCATACAATGCGCACCACCCCGTGATGTTTTTCTCACTCCTAGTGAATGTAATGTAACACACACCCATACAATGCGCACCACCCCGTGATGTTTTTCTCACTCCTACTAGTGAATCTAATGTAACACACACCCATACAATGCGCACCACACCGTGATGTTTTTCTCACTGCTACTAGTGAATGTAATGTAACACACACCCATACAATGCGCACCACCCCGTGATGTTTTTCTCACTGCTACTAGTGAATGTAATGTAACACAAACCCATACAATGCGCACCACCCCGTGATGATTTTCTCACTGCTACTAGTGAATCTAATGTAACACACACCCATACAATGCGCACCACCCCGTGATGTTTTTCTCACTGCTACTAGTGAATCTAATGTAAAACACACCCATACAATGCGCACCACCCCGTGATGTTTTTCTCACTCCTACTAGTGAATGTAATGTAACACACACCCATACAATGCGCACCACCCCGTGATGTTTTTCTCACTCCTACTAGTGAATGTAGTGTAACACACACCCATACAATGCGCACCACCCCGTGATGTTTTTCTCACTGCTACTAGTGAATCTAATGTAAAACACACCCATACAATGCGCACCACCCCGTGATGTTTTTCTCACTCCTACTAGTGAATGTAATGTAACACACACCCATACAATGCGCACCACCCCGTGATGTTTTTCGCACTCCTACTAGTGAATGTAGTGTAACACACACCCATACAATGCGCACCACCCCGTGATGTTTTTCTCACTCCTACTAGTGAATGTAATGTAACACACACCCATACAATGCGCACCACCCCGTGATGTTTTTCTCACTCCTACTAGTGAATCTAATGTAACACACACCCATACAATGCGCACCACCCCGTGATGTTTTTCTCACTCCTACTAGTGAATCTAATGTAACACACACCCATAAAATGCGCACCAACGCGTGATGTTTTTCTCACTCCTACTAGTGAATGTAATGTAACACACACCCATACAATGCGCACCACCCCGTGATGTTTTTCTCACTCCTAGTGAATGTAATGTAACACACACCCATACAATGCGCACCACCCCGTGATGTTTTTCTCACTCCTACTAGTGAATCTAATGTAACACACACCCATACAATGCGCACCACACCGTGATGTTTTTCTCACTGCTACTAGTGAATGTAATGTAACACACACCCATACAATGCGCACCACCCCGTGATGTTTTTCTCACTGCTACTAGTGAATGTAATGTAACACACACCCATACAATGCGCACCACCCCGTGATGATTTTCTCACTGCTACTAGTGAATCTAATGTAACACACACCCATACAATGCGCACCACCCCGTGATGTTTTTCTCACTGCTACTAGTGAATCTAATGTAAAACACACCCATACAATGCGCACCACCCCGTGATGTTTTTCTCACTCCTACTAGTGAATGTAATGTAACACACACCCATACAATGCGCACCACCCCGTGATGTTTTTCTCACTCCTACTAGTGAATGTAGTGTAACACACACCCATACAATGCGCACCACCCCGTGATGTTTTTCTCACTCCTACTAGTGAATGTCGTGTAACACACACCCATACAATGCGCACCACCCCGTGATGTTTTTCTCACTCCTACTAGTGAATGTAGTGTAACACACACCCATACAATGCTCACCACCCCGTGATGCTTTTCTCACTCCTACTAGTGAATGTAATGTAACACACACCCATACAATGCGCACCACCCCGTGATGTTTTTCTCACTCCTACTAGTGAATGTAATGTAACACACACCCATACAATGCGCACCACCCCGTGATGTTTTTCTCACTCCTACTAGTGAATCCAATGTAACACACACCCATACAATGCGCACCACGCCGTGATGTGTTTCTCACTCCTACTAGTGAATCTAATGTAACACACACCCATACAATGAGCACCACCCCGTGATGTTTTTCTCACTCCTACTAGAGAATGTAATGTAACACACACCCATACAATGCACACCACCCCGTGATGTTTTTCTCACTCCTACTAGTGAATCTAATGTAACACACACCCATACAATGCGCACCACCCCGTGATGTTTTTCTCACTCCTACTAGTGAATGTAATGTAACACACACCCATACAATGCGCACCACCCCGTGATGTTTTTCTCACTCCTACTAGTGAATGTAATGTAACACACACATACAATGCGCACCACCCCGTGATGTTTTTCTCACTCCTACTAGTGAATGTAATGTAACACACACCCATACAATGCGCACCACCCCGTGATGTTTTTCTCACTCCTACTAGTGAATCTAATGTAACACACACCCATACAATGCGCACCACCCCGTGATGTTTTTCTCACTCCTACTAGTGAATCTAATGTAACACACACCCATACAATGCGCACCACCCCGTGATGTTTTTCTCACTCCTACTAGTGAATCTAATGTAACACACACCCATACAATGCGCACCACCCCGTGATGTTTTTCTCACTCCTACTAGTGAATGTTATGTAACACACACCCATACAATGCGCACCACCCCGTGATGTTTTTCTCACTCCTACTAGTGACTCTAATGTAACACACACCCATACAATGCGCACCACCCCGTGATGTTTTTCTCACTCCTACTAGTGAATGTAATGTAACACACACCCATACAATGCGCACCACCCCGTGATGTTTTTCTCACTCCTACTAGTGAATGTAATGTAACACACACCCATACAATGCGCACCACCCCGTGATGTTTTTCTCACTCCTACTAGTGAATGTAATGTAACACACACCCATACAATGCGCACCACCCCGTGATGTTTTTCTCACTCCTACTAGTGAACCTAATGTAACACACACCCATACAGTGCGCACCACCCCGTGATGTTTTTCTCACTCCTCCTAGTGAATCTAATGTAACACACACCCATACAATGCGCACCACCCCGTGATGTTTTTCTAACTCCTACTAGTGAATGTAATGTAACACACACCCATACAATGCGCACCACCCCGTGATGTTTTTCTCACTCCTACTAGTGAATGTAATGTAACACACACCCATACAATACGCACCACCCCGTGATGTTTTTCTCACTCATACTAGTGAATGTAATGTAACACACACCCATACAATGCGCACCACCCCGTGATGTTTTTCTCACTCCCACTAGTGAATGTAATGTAACACACACCCATACAATGCGCACCACCCCGTGATGTTTTTCTCACTCCCACTAGTGAATCTAACGTAACACACACCCATACAATGCGCACCACCCCGTGATGTTTTTCTCACTCCCACTAGTGAATGTAACGTAACACACACCCATACAATGCGCACCACCCCGTGATGTTTTTCTCACTCCCACTAGTGAATGTAACGTAACACACACCCATACAATGCGCACTACCCCGTGATGTTTTTCTCACTCCCACTAGTGAATCTAATGTAACACACACCCATACAATGCGCACCACCCCGTGATGTTTTTCTCACTCCCACTAGTGAATGTAATGTAACACACACCCATACAATGCGCACCACCCCGTGATGTTTTTCTCACTGCTACTAGTGAATGTAATGTAACACACACCCATACAATGCGCACCACCCCGTGATGTTTTTCTCACTGCTACTAGTGAATGTAATGTAACACACACCCATACAATGCGCACCACCCCGTGATGTTTTTCTCACTGCTACTAGTGAATGTAATCTAACACACACCCATACATTGCGCACCACCCCGTGATGTTTTTCTCACTCCTACTAGTGAATGTAATGTAACACACACCCATTCAGTGCGCAACACCCCGTGATGTTTTTCTCACTCCTACTAGTGAATGTAGTGTAACACACACCCATACAATGCGCAACACCCCGTGATGTTTTTCTCACTCCTACTAGTGAATATAGTGTAACACACACCCATACAATGCGCACCACCCCGTGATGTTTTTCTCACTCCTACTAGTGAATGTAATGTAACACACACCCATACAATGCGCACCACCCCGTGATGTTTTTCTCACTCCTACTAGTGAATCCAATGTAACACACACCCATACAATGCGCACCACCCCGTGATGTTTTTCTCACTCCTACTAGTGAATCCAATGTAACACACACCCATACAATGCGCACCACCCCGTGATGTTTTTCTCACTGCTACTAGTGAATCCAATGTAACACACACCCATACAATGCGCACCACCCCGTGATGTTTTTCTCACTGCTACTAGTGAATCCAATGTAACACACACCCATACAATGCGCACCACCCCGTGATGTTTTTCTCACTCCTAGTGAATGTAATGTAACACACACCCATACAATGCGCACCACCCCGTGATGTTTTTCTCACTCCTACTAGTGAATCTAATGTAACACACACCCATACAATGCGCACCACACCGTGATGTTTTTCTCACTGCTACTAGTGAATGTAATGTAACACACACCCATACAATGCGCACCACCCCGTGATGTTTTTCTCACTGCTACTAGTGAATGTAATGTAACACACACCCATACAATGCGCACCACCCCGTGATGATTTTCTCACTGCTACTAGTGAATCTAATGTAACACACACCCATACAATGCGCACCACCCCGTGATGTTTTTCTCACTGCTACTAGTGAATCTAATGTAAAACACACCCATACAATGCGCACCACCCCGTGATGTTTTTCTCACTCCTACTAGTGAATGTAATGTAACACACACCCATACAATGCGCACCACCCCGTGATGTTTTTCTCACTCCTACTAGTGAATGTAGTGTAACACACACCCATACAATGCGCACCACCCCGTGATGTTTTTCTCACTCCTACTAGTGAATGTCGTGTAACACACACCCATACAATGCGCACCACCCCGTGATGTTTTTCTCACTCCTACTAGTGAATGTAGTGTAACACACACCCATACAATGCTCACCACCCCGTGATGCTTTTCTCACTCCTACTAGTGAATATAATGTAACACACACCCATACAATGCGCACCACCCCGTGATGTTTTTCTCACTCCTACTAGTGAATGTAATGTAACACACACCCATACAATGCGCACCACCCCGTGATGTTTTTCTCACTCCTACTAGTGAATCCAATGTAACACACACCCATACAATGCGCACCACGCCGTGATGTTTTTCTCACTCCTACTAGTGAATCTAATGTAACACACACCCATACAATGAGCACCACCCCGTGATGTTTTTCTCACTCCTACTAGAGAATGTAATGTAACACACACCCATACAATGCACACCACCCCGTGATGTTTTTCTCACTCCTACTAGTGAATCTAATGTAACACACACCCATACAATGCGCACCACCCCGTGATGTTTTTCTCACTCCTACTAGTGAATGTAATGTAACACACACCCATACAATGCGCACCACCCCGTGATGTTTTTCTCACTCCTACTAGTGAATGTAATGTAACACACACATACAATGCGCACCACCCCGTGATGTTTTTCTCACTCCTACTAGTGAATGTAATGTAACACACACCCATACAATGCGCACCACCCCGTGATGTTTTTCTCACTCCTACTAGTGAATCTAATGTAACACACACCCATACAATGCGCACCACCCCGTGATGTTTTTCTCACTCCTACTAGTGAATCTAATGTAACACACACCCATACAATGCGCACCACCCCGTGATGTTTTTCTCACTCCTACTAGTGAATCTAATGTAACACACACCCATACAATGCGCACCACCCCGTGATGTTTTTCTCACTCCTACTAGTGAATGTTATGTAACACACACCCATACAATGCGCACCACCCCGTGATGTTTTTCTCACTCCTACTAGTGACTCTAATGTAACACACACCCATACAATGCGCACCACCCCGTGATGTTTTTCTCACTCCTACTAGTGAATGTAATGTAACACACACCCATACAATGCGCACCACACCGTGATGTTTTTCTCACTCCTACTAGTGAATGTAATGTAACACACACCCATACAATGCGCACCACCCCGTGATGTTTTTCTCACTCCTACTAGTGAATGTAATGTAACACACACCCATACAATGCGCACCACCCCGTGATGTTTTTCTCACTCCTACTAGTGAACCTAATGTAACACACACCCATACAGTGCGCACCACCCCGTGATGTTTTTCTCACTCCTCCTAGTGAATCTAATGTAACACACACCCATACAATGCGCACCACCCCGTGATGTTTTTCTAACTCCTACTAGTGAATGTAATGTAACACACACCCATACAATGCGCACCACCCCGTGATGTTTTTCTCACTGCTACTAGTGAATCTAATGTAACACACACCCATACAATGCGCACCACCCCGTGATGTTTTTCTCACTCCCACTAGTGAATGTAATGTAACACACACCCATACAATGCGCACCACCCCGTGATGTTTTTCTCACTCCCACTAGTGAATCTAACGTAACACACACCCATACAATGCGCACCACCCCGTGATGTTTTTCTCACTCCCACTAGTGAATGTAACGTAACACACACCCATACAATGCGCACCACCCCGTTATGTTTTTCTCACTCCCACTAGTGAATGTAACGTAACACACACCCATACAATGCGCACTACCCCGTGATGTTTTTCTCACTCCCACTAGTGAATCTAATGTAACACACACCCATACAATGCGCACCACCCCGTGATGTTTTTCTCACTCCCACTAGTGAATGTAATGTAACACACACCCATACAATGCGCACCACCCCGTGATGTTTTTCTCACTGCTACTAGTGAATGTAATGTAACACACACCCATACAATGCGCACCACCCCGTGATGTTTTTCTCACTGCTACTAGTGAATGTAATGTAACACACACCCATACAATGCGCACCACCCCGTGATGTTTTTCTCACTGCTACTAGTGAATGTAATCTAACACACACCCATACATTGCGCACCACCCCGTGATGTTTTTCTCACTCCTACTAGTGAATGTAATGTAACACACACCCATTCAGTGCGCAACACCCCGTGATGTTTTTCTCACTCCTACTAGTGAATGTAGTGTAACACACACCCATACAATGCGCACCACCCCGTGATGTTTTTCTCACTCCTACTAGTGAATATAGTGTAACACACACCCATACAATGCGCACCACCCCGTGATGTTTTTCTCACTCCTACTAGTGAATGTAATGTAACACACACCCATACAATGCGCACCACCCCGTGATGTTTTTCTCACTCCTACTAGTGAATCCAATGTAACACACACCCATACAATGCGCACCACCCCGTGATGTTTTTCTCACTCCTACTAGTGAATCCAATGTAACACACACCCATACAATGCGCACCACCCCGTGATGTTTTTCTCACTGCTACTAGTGAATCCAATGTAACACACACCCATACAATGCGCACCACCCCGTGATGTTTTTCTCACTGCTACTAGTGAATCCAATGTAACACACACCCATACAATGCGCACCACACCGTGATGTTTTTCTCACTGCTACTAGTGAATCCAATGTAACACACACCCATACAATGCGCACCACCCCGTGATGTTTTTCTCACTGCTACTAGTGAATCCAATGTAACACACACCCATACAATGCGCACCACCCCGTGATGTTTTTCTCACTGCTACTAGTGAATCTAATGTAACACACACCCATACAATGCGCACCACCCCGTGAGGTTTTTCTCACTGCTACTAATGAATCTAATGTAACACACACCCATACTATGCGCACCACCCCGTGATGTTTTTCTCACTGCTACTAGTGAATCTAATGTAACACACACCCATACAGTGCGCACCACCCCGTGATGTTTTTCTCACTGATACTAGTGAATGTAATGTAACACACACCCATACAGTGCGCACCACCCCGTGATGTTTTTCTCACTGCTACTAGTGAATGTAATGTAACACACACCCATACAGTGCGCACCACCCCGTGATGTTTTTCTCACTCCTACTAGTGAATGTAATGTAACACACACCCATACAGTGCGCACCACCCCGTGATGTTTTTCTCACTCCCACTAGTGAATGTAATGTAACACACACCCATACAGTGCACAACACCCCGTGATGTTTTTCTCACTCCTACTAGTGAATGTAGTGTAACACACACCCATACAATGCGCACCACCCCGTGATGTTTTTCTCACTCCTACTAGTGAATATAGTGTAACACAAACCCATACAATGCGCACCACCCCGTGATGTTTTTCTCACTCCTACTAGTGAATGTCGTGTAACACACACCCATACAATGCGCACCACCCCGTGATGTTTTTCTCACTCCTACTAGTGAATCTAATGTAACACACACCCATACAATGCGCACCACCCCGTGATGTTTTTCTACTCCTACTAGTGAATGTAATGTAACACACACCCATACAATGCGCACCACCCCGTGATGTTTTTCTCACTCCTACTAGTGAATGTAATGTAACACACACCCATACAATGCGCACCACCCCGTGATGTTTTTCTCTCTCCTGCTAGTGAATGTAATGTAACACACACCCATACAATGCGCACCACCCCGTGATGTTTTTCTCACTCCTATTAGTGAATCTAATGTAACACACACCCATACAATGCGCACCACCCCGTGATGTTTTTCTCACTCCCACTAGTGAATGTAATGTAACACACACCCATACAATGCGCACCACCCCGTGATGTTTTTCTCACTCCCACTAGTGAATGTAATGTAACACACACCCATACAATGCGCACCACCCCGTGATGTTTTTCTCACTCCTACTAGTGAATGTAATGTAACACACACGCATACAATGCGCACCACCCCGAATGTTTTTCTCAATCCTACTAGTGAATGTAATGTAACACACACCCATACAATGCGCACCACCCCGTGATGTTTTTCTCACTCCTACTAGTGAATGTAATGTAACACACACCCATACAATGCGCACCACCCCGTGATGTTTTTCTCACTCCTACTAGTGAATGTAATGTAACACACACCCATACAATGCGCACCACCCCGTGATGTTTTTCTCACTCCTACTAGTGAATCTAATGTAACACACACCCATACAATGCGCACCACAACGTGATGTTTTTCTAACACCTACTAGTGAATGTAATGTAACACACACCCATACAATGCGCACCACAACGTGATGTTTTTCTCACTCCTACTAGTGAATGTAATGTAACACACACCCATACAGTGCACAACACCCCGTGATGTTTTTCTCACTCCTACTAGTGAATGTAGTGTAACACACACCCATACAATGCGCACCACCCCGTGATGTTTTTCTCACTCCTACTAGTGAATGTAATGTAACACACACCCGTACAGTGCACAACACCCCGTGATGTTTTTCTCACTCCTACTAGTGAATGTAGTGTAACACACACCCATACAATGCGAACCACCCCGTGATGTTTTTCTCACTCCTACTAGTGAATGTAATCTAACACACACCCATACAGTGCGCACCACCCCGTGATGTTTTTCTCACTGCTACTAGTGAATGTAATCTAACACACACCCATACAGTGCGCACCACCCCGTGATGTTTTTCTCACTGCTACTAGTGAATGTAATGTAACACACACCCATACAGTGCGCAACACCCCGTGATGTTTTTCTCAATCCTACTAGTGAATGTAATGTAACACACACCCATACAGTGCGCAGCACCCCGTGATGTTTTTCTCACTCCTACTAGTGAATGTAATGTAACACACACCCATACAGTGCACAACACCCCGTGATGTTTTTCTCACTCCTACTAGTGAATGTAGTGTAACACACACCCATACAATGCGCACCACCCCGTGATGTTTTTCTCACTCCTACTAGTGAATCCAATGTAACACACACCCATACAATGCGCACCACCCCGTGATGTTTTTCTCACTCCTACCAGTGAATCCAATGTAACACACACCCATACAATGCGCACCACCCCGTGATGTTTTTCTCACTCGTACTAGTGAATGTAGTGTAACACACACCCATACAATGCTCACCACCCCGTGATGTTTTTCTCACTCCCACTAGTGAATGTAACGTAACACACACCCATACAATGCGCACCACCCCGTGATGTTTTTCTCACTCCTACTAGTGAATGTAACGTAACACACACCCATACAATGCGCACCACCCCATGATGTTTTTCTCACTCCCACTAGTGAATGTAATGTAACACACACCCATACAATGCGCACCACCCCGTGATGTTTTTCTCACTCCTACTAGTGAATGTAATGTAACACACACCCATACAATAGCACCACCCCGTGATGTTTTTCTCACTCCTACTAGTGAATGTAATGTAACACACACCCATACAATGCGCACCACCCCGTGATGTTTTTCTCACTCCTACTAGTGAATCTAATGTAACACACACCCATACAATGCGCACCACCCCGTGATGTTTTTCTCACTCCTACTAGTGAATGTAATGTAACACACACCCATACAATGCGCACCACCCCGTGATGTTTTTCTCACTGCTACTAGTGAATGTAATGTAACACACACCCATATAATGCGCACCACCCCGTGATGTTTTTCTCACTGCTACTAGTGAATGTAATGTAACACACACCCATACAATGCGCACCACCGCGTGATGTTTTTCTCACTGCTACTAGTGAATGTAATCTAACACACACCCATACAGTGCGCACCACCCCGTGATGTTTTTCTCACTGCTACTAGTGAATGTAATGTAACACACACCCATACAGTGCGCACCACCCCGTGATGTTTTTCTAACTGCTACTAGTGAATGTAATGTAACACACACCCATACAGTGCGCACCACCCCGTGATGTTTTTCTCACTCCCACTAGTGAATGTAATGTAACACACACCCATACAGTGCGCACCACCCCGTGATGTTTTTCTCACTCCCACTAGTGAATGTAATGTAACAAACACCCTTACAGTGCACAACACCCCGTGATGTTTTTCTCACTCCTACTAGTGAATGTAGTGTAACACACACCCATACAATGCGCACCACCCCGTGATGTTTTTCTCACTCCTACTAGTGAATATAGTGTAACACACACCCATACAATGCGTACCACCCCGTGATGTTTTTCTCACTCCTACTAGTGAATGTCGTGTAACACACACCCATACAATGCGCACCACCCCGTGATGTTTTTCTCACTCCTACTAGTGAATCTAATGTAACACACACCCATACAATGCGCATGACCCCGTGATGTTTTTCTACTCCTACTAGTGAATGTAATGTAACACACACCCATACAATGCGCACCACCCCGTGATGTTTTTCTCTCTCCTACTAGTGAATGTAATGTAACACACACCCATACAATGCGCACCACCCCGTGATGTTTTTCTCACTCCTACTAGAGAATGTAATGTAACACACACCCATACAATGCGCACCACTCCGTGATGTTTTTCTCACTCCTACTAGTGAATCTAATGTAACACACACCCATACAATGCGCACCACCCCGTGATGTTTTTCTCACTCCCACTAGTGAATGTAATGTAACACACACCCATACAATGCGCACCACCCCGTGATGTTTTTCTCACTCCCACTAGTGAATGTAATGTAACACACACCCATACAATGCGCACCACCCCGTGATGTTTTTCTCACTCCCACTAGTGAATGTAATGTAACACACACCCATACAATGCGCACCACCCCGTGATGTTTTTCTCACTCCTACTAGTGAATGTAATGTAACACACACCCATACAATGCGCACCACCCCGTGATGTTTTTCTCACTCCTACTAGTGAATCTAATGTAACACACACCCATACAATGCGCACCACAACGTGATGTTTTTCTAACACCTACTAGTGAATCTAATGTAACACACACCCATACAATGCGCACCACCCCGTGATGTTTTTCTCACTCCTACTAGTGAATGTAATGTAACACACACCCATACAGTGCACAACACCCCGTGATGTTTTTCTCACTCCTACTAGTGAATGTAGTGTAACACACACCCATACAATGCGCACCACCCCGTGTTTTTCTCACTGCTACTAGTGAATGTAATGTAACACACACCCATACAGTGCACAACACCCCGTGATGTTTTTCTCACTCCTACTAGTGAATGTAGTGTAACACACACCCATACAATGCGCACCACCCCGTGATGTTTTTCTCACTCCTACTAGTGAATGTAATCTAACACACACCCATACAGTGCGCACCACCCCGTGATGTTTTTCTCACTGCTACTAGTGAATGTAATCTAACACACACCCATACAGTGCGCACCACCCCGTGATGTTTTTCTCACTGCTACTAGTGAATGTAATGTAACACACACCCATACAGTGCGCAACACCCCGTGATGTTTTTCTCAATCCTACTAGTGAATGTAATGTAACACACACCCATACAGTGCGCACCACCCCGTGATGTTTTTCTCACTCCTACTAGTGAATGTAATGTAACACACACCCATACAGTGCACAACACCCCGTGATGTTTTTCTCACTCCTACTAGTGAATGTAGTGTAACACACACCCATACAATGCGCACCACCCCGTGATGTTTTTCTCACTCCTACTAGTGAATCCAATGTAACACACACCCATACAATGCGCACCACCCCGTGATGTTTTTCTCACTCCTACTAGTAAATCCAATGTAACACACACCCATACAATGCGCACCACCCCGTGATGTTTTTCTCACTCCTACTAGTGAATGTAGTGTAACACACACCCATACAATGCTCACCACCCCGTGATGTTTTTCTCACTCCCACTAGTGAATGTAACGTAAAACACACCCATACAATGCGCACCACCCCGTGATGTTTTTCTCACTCCCACTAGTGAATGTAACGTAACACACACCCATACAATGCGCACCACCCCGTGATGTTTTTCTCACTCCCACTAGTGAATGTAACGTAACACACACCCATACAATGCGCACCACCCCGTGATGTTTTTCTCACCCCTACTAGTGAATGTAATGTAACACACAACCATACAATGCGCACCACCCCGTGATGTTTTTCTCACTCCTACTAGTGAATGTAATGTAACACACACCCATACAATGCGCACCACCCCGTGATGTTTTTCTCACTCCTACTAGTGAATCTAATGTAACACACACCCATACAGTGCGCACCACCCCGTGATGTTTTTCTCACTCCTACTAGTGAATGTAATGTAACACACACCCATACAGTGCACAACACCCCGTGATGTTTTTCTCACTCCTACTAGTGAATGTAGTGTAACACACACCCATACAATGCGCACCACCCCGTGATGTTTTTCTCACTCCTACTAGTGAATCCAATGTAACACACACCCATACAATGCGCACCACCCCGTGATGTTTTTCTCACTCCTACCAGTGAATCCAATGTAACACACACCCATACAATGCGCACCACCCCGTGATGTTTTTCTCACTCCTACTAGTGAATGTAGTGTAACACACACCCATACAATGCTCACCACCCCGTGATGTTTTTCTCACTCCCACTAGTGAATGTAACGTAACACACACCCATACAATGCGCACCACCCCGTGATGTTTTTCTCACTCCTACTAGTGAATGTAACGTAACACACACCCATACAATGCGCACCACCCCGTGATGTTTTTCTCACTCCCACTAGTGAATGTAATGTAACACACACCCATACAATGCGCACCACCCCGTGATGTTTTTCTCACTCCTACTAGTGAATGTAATGTAACACACACCCATACAATAGCACCACCCCGTGATGTTTTTCTCACTCCTACTAGTGAATGTAATGTAACACACACCCATACAATGCGCACCACCCCGTGATGTTTTTCTCACTCCTACTAGTGAATCTAATGTAACACACACCCATACAATGCGCACCACCCCGTGATGTTTTTCTCACTCCTACTAGTGAATGTAATGTAACACACACCCATACAATGCGCACCACCCCGTGATGTTTTTCTCACTGCTACTAGTGAATGTAATGTAACACACACCCATATAATGCGCACCACCCCGTGATGTTTTTCTCACTGCTACTAGTGAATGTAATGTAACACACACCCATACAATGCGCACCACCGCGTGATGTTTTTCTCACTGCTACTAGTGAATGTAATCTAACACACACCCATACAGTGCGCACCACCCCGTGATGTTTTTCTCACTGCTACTAGTGAATGTAATGTAACACACACCCATACAGTGCGCACCACCCCGTGATGTTTTTCTAACTGCTACTAGTGAATGTAATGTAACACACACCCATACAGTGCGCACCACCCCGTGATGTTTTTCTCACTCCCACTAGTGAATGTAATGTAACACACACCCATACAGTGCGCACCACCCCGTGATGTTTTTCTCACTCCCACTAGTGAATGTAATGTAACAAACACCCTTACAGTGCACAACACCCCGTGATGTTTTTCTCACTCCTACTAGTGAATGTAGTGTAACACACACCCATACAATGCGCACCACCCCGTGATGTTTTTCTCACTCCTACTAGTGAATATAGTGTAACACACACCCATACAATGCGTACCACCCCGTGATGTTTTTCTCACTCCTACTAGTGAATGTCGTGTAACACACACCCATACAATGCGCACCACCCCGTGATGTTTTTCTCACTCCTACTAGTGAATCTAATGTAACACACACCCATACAATGCGCATGACCCCGTGATGTTTTTCTACTCCTACTAGTGAATGTAATGTAACACACACCCATACAATGCGCACCACCCCGTGATGTTTTTCTCTCTCCTACTAGTGAATGTAATGTAACACACACCCATACAATGCGCACCACCCCGTGATGTTTTTCTCACTCCTACTAGAGAATGTAATGTAACACACACCCATACAATGCGCACCACCCCGTGATGTTTTTCTCACTCCCACTAGTGAATGTAATGTAACACACACCCATACAATGCGCACCACCCCGTGATGTTTTTCTCACTCCCACTAGTGAATGTAATGTAACACACACCCATACAATGCGCACCACCCCGTGATGTTTTTCTCACTCCCACTAGTGAATGTAATGTAACACACACCCATACAATGCGCACCACCCCGTGATGTTTTTCTCACTCCTACTAGTGAATGTAATGTAACACACACCCATACAATGCGCACCACCCCGTGATGTTTTTCTCACTCCTACTAGTGAATCTAATGTAACACACACCCATACAATGCGCACCACAACGTGATGTTTTTCTAACACCTACTAGTGAATCTAATGTAACACACACCCATACAATGCGCACCACCCCGTGATGTTTTTCTCACTCCTACTAGTGAATGTAATGTAACACACACCCATACAGTGCACAACACCCCGTGATGTTTTTCTCACTCCTACTAGTGAATGTAGTGTAACACACACCCATACAATGCGCACCACCCCGTGATGTTTTTCTCACTGCTACTAGTGAATGTAATGTAACACACACCCATACAGTGCACAACACCCCGTGATGTTTTTCTCACTCCTACTAGTGAATGTAGTGTAACACACACCCATACAATGCGCACCACCCCGTGATGTTTTTCTCACTCCTACTAGTGAATGTAATCTAACACACACCCATACAGTGCGCACCACCCCGTGATGTTTTTCTCACTGCTACTAGTGAATGTAATCTAACACACACCCATACAGTGCGCACCACCCCGTGATGTTTTTCTCACTGCTACTAGTGAATGTAATGTAACACACACCCATACAGTGCGCAACACCCCGTGATGTTTTTCTCAATCCTACTAGTGAATGTAATGTAACACACACCCATACAGTGCGCACCACCCCGTGATGTTTTTCTCACTCCTACTAGTGAATGTAATGTAACACACACCCATACAGTGCACAACACCCCGTGATGTTTTTCTCACTCCTACTAGTGAATGTAGTGTAACACACACCCATACAATGCGCACCACCCCGTGATGTTTTTCTCACTCTTACTAGTGAATCCAATGTAACACACACCCATACAATGCGCACCACCCCGTGATGTTTTTCTCACTCCTACTAGTAAATCCAATGTAACACACACCCATACAATGCGCACCACCCCGTGATGTTTTTCTCACTCCTACTAGTGAATGTAGTGTAACACACACCCATACAATGCTCACCACCCCGTGATGTTTTTCTCACTCCCACTAGTGAATGTAACGTAAAACACACCCATACAATGCGCACCACCCCGTGATGTTTTTCTCACTCCCACTAGTGAATGTAACGTAACACACACCCATACAATGCGCACCACCCCGTGATGTTTTTCTCACTCCCACTAGTGAATGTAATGTAACACACACCCATACAATGCGCACCACCCCGTGATGTTTTTCTTACTCCCACTAGTGAATGTAATGTAACACACACCCATACAATGCGCACCACCCCGTGATGTTTTTCTCACTCCTACTAGTGAATGTAATGTAACACACACCCATACAATGCGCACCACCCCGTGATGTTTTTCTCACTCCTACTAGTGAATCTAATGTAACACACACCCATACAATGCGCACCACAACGTGATGTTTTTCTAACACCTACTAGTGAATCTAATGTAACACACACCCATACAATGCGCACCACCCCGTGATGTTTTTCTCACTCCTACTAGTGAATGTAATGTAACACACACCCATACAGTGCACAACACCCCGTGATGTTTTTCTCACTCCTACTAGTGAATGTAGTGTAACACACACCCATACAATGCGCACCACCCCGTGATGTTTTTCTCACTGCTACTAGTGAATGTAATGTAACACACACCCATACAGTGCACGACACCCCGTGATGTTTTTCTCACTCCTACTAGTGAATGTAGTGTAACACACACCCATACAATGCGCACCACCCCGTGATGTTTTTCTCACTCCTACTAGTGAACGTAATCTAACACACACCCATACAGTGCGCACCACCCCGTGATGTTTTTCTCACTGCTACTAGTGAATGTAATCTAACACACACCCATACAGTGCGCACCACCCCGTGATGTTTTTCTCACTGCTACTAGTGAATGTAATGTAACACACACCCATACAGTGCGCAACACCCCGTGATGTTTTTCTCAGTCCTACTAGTGAATGTAATGTAACACACACCCATACAGTGCGCACCACCCCGTGATGTTTTTCTCACTCCTACTAGTGAATGTAATGTAACACACACCCATACAGTGCACAACACCCCGTGATGTTTTTCTCACTCCTACTAGTGAATGTAGTGTAACACACACCCATACAATGCGCACCACCCCGTGATGTTTTTCTCACTCCTACTAGTGAATCCAATGTAACACACACCCATACAATGCGCACCACCCCGTGATGTTTTTCTCACTCCTACCAGTGAATCCAATGTAACACACACCCATACAATGCGCACCACCCCGTGATGTTTTTCTCACTCCTACTAGTGAATGTAGTGTAACACACACCCATACAATGCTCACCACCCCGTGATGTTTTTCTCACTCCCACTAGTGAATGTAACGTAACACACACCCATACAATGCGCACCACCCCGTGATGTTTTTCTCACTCCTACTAGTGAATGTAACGTAACACACACCCATACAATGCGCACCACCCCGTGATGTTTTTCTCACTCCCACTAGTGAATGTAATGTAACACACACCCATACAATGCGCACCACCCCGTGATGTTTTTCTCACTCCTACTAGTGAATGTAATGTAACACACACCAATACAATAGCACCACCCCGTGATGTTTTTCTCACTCCTACTAGTGAATGTAATGTAACACACACCCATACAATGCGCACCACCCCGTGATGTTTTTCTCACTCCTACTAGTGAATCTAATGTAACACACACCCATACAATGCGCACCACCCCGTGATGTTTTTCTCACTCCTACTAGTGAATGTAATGTAACACACACCCATACAATGCGCACCACCCCGTGATGTTTTTCTCACTGCTACTAGTGAATGTAATGTAACACACACCCATAAAATGCGCACCACCCCGTGATGTTTTTCTCACTGCTACTAGTGAATGTAATGTAACACACACCCATACAATGCGCACCACCGCGTGATGTTTTTCTCACTGCTACTAGTGAATGTAATTTAACACACACCCATACAGTGCGCACCACCCCGTGATGTTTTTCTCACTGCTACTAGTGAATGTAATGTAACACACACCCATACAGTGCGCACCACCCCGTGATGTTTTTCTAACTGCTACTAGTGAATGTAATGTAACACACACCCATACAGTGCGCACCACCCCGTGATGTTTTTCTCACTCCCACTAGTGAATGTAATGTAACACACACCCATACAGTGCGCACCACCCCGTGATGTTTTTCTCACTCCCACTAGTGAATGTAATGTAACAAACACCCTTACAGTGCACAACACCCCGTGATGTTTTTCTCACTCCTACTAGTGAATGTAGTGTAACACACACCCATACAATGCGCACCACCCCGTGATGTTTTTCTCACTCCTACTAGTGAATATAGTGTAACACACACCCATACAATGCGTACCACCCCGTGATGTTTTTCTCACTCCTACTAGTGAATGTCGTGTAACACACACCCATACAATGCGCACCACCCCGTGATGTTTTTCTCACTCCTACTAGTGAATCTAATGTAACACACACCCATACAATGCGCATGACCCCGTGATGTTTTTCTACTCCTACTAGTGAATGTAATGTAACACACACCCATACAATGCGCACCACCCCGTGATGTTTTTCTCTCTCCTACTAGTGAATGTAATGTAACACACACCCATACAATGCGCACCACCCCGTGATGTTTTTCTCACTCCTACTAGAGAATGTAATGTAACACACACCCATACAATGCGCACCACCCCGTGATGTTTTTCTCACTCCTACTAGTGAATCTAATGTAACACACACCCATACAATGCGCACCACCCCGTGATGTTTTTCTCACTCCCACTAGTGAATGTAATGTAACACACACCCATACAATGCGCACCACCCCGTGATGTTTTTCTCACTCCCACTAGTGAATGTAATGTAACACACACCCATACAATGCGCACCACCCCGTGATGTTTTTCTCACTCCCACTAGTGAATGTAATGTAACACACACCCATACAATGCGCACCACCCCGTGATGTTTTTCTCACTCCTACTAGTGAATGTAATGTAACACACACCCATACAATGCGCACCACCCCGTGATGTTTTTCTCACTCCTACTAGTGAATCTAATGTAACACACACCCATACAATGCGCACCACAACGTGATGTTTTTCTAACACCTACTAGTGAATCTAATGTAACACACACCCATACAATGCGCACCACCCCGTGATGTTTTTCTCACTCCTACTAGTGAATGTAATGTAACACACACCCATACAGTGCACAACACCCCGTGATGTTTTTCTCACTCCTACTAGTGAATGTAGTGTAACACACACCCATACAATGCGCACCACCCCGTGATGTTTTTCTCACTGCTACTAGTGAATGTAATGTAACACACACCCATACAGTGCACAACACCCCGTGATGTTTTTCTCACTCCTACTAGTGAATGTAGTGTAACACACACCCATACAATGCGCACCACCCCGTGATGTTTTTCTCACTCCTACTAGTGAATGTAATCTAACACACACCCATACAGTGCGCACCACCCCGTGATGTTTTTCTCACTGCTACTAGTGAATGTAATCTAACACACACCCATACAGTGCGCACCACCCCGTGATGTTTTTCTCACTGCTACTAGTGAATGTAATGTAACACACACCCATACAGTGCGCAACACCCCGTGATGTTTTTCTCAATCCTACTAGTGAATGTAATGTAACACACACCCATACAGTGCGCACCACCCCGTGATGTTTTTCTCACTCCTACTAGTGAATGTAATGTAACACACACCCATACAGTGCACAACACCCCGTGATGTTTTTCTCACTCCTACTAGTGAATGTAGTGTAACACACACCCATACAATGCGCACCACCCCGTGATGTTTTTCTCACTCCTACTAGTGAATCCAATGTAACACACACCCATACAATGCGCACCACCCCGTGATGTTTTTCTCACTCCTACTAGTAAATCCAATGTAACACACACCCATACAATGCGCACCACCCCGTGATGTTTTTCTCACTCCTACTAGTGAATGTAGTGTAACACACACCCATACAATGCTCACCACCCCGTGATGTTTTTCTCACTCCCACTAGTGAATGTAACGTAAAACACACCCATACAATGCGCACCACCCCGTGATGTTTTTCTCACTCCCACTAGTGAATGTAACGTAACACACACCCATACAATGCGCACCACCCCGTGATGTTTTTCTCACTCCCACTAGTGAATGTAACGTAACACACACCCATACAATGCGCACCACCCCGTGATGTTTTTCTCACTCCTACTAGTGAATGTAATGTAACACACAACCATACAATGCGCACCACCCCGTGATGTTTTTCTCACTCCTACTAGTGAATGTAATGTAACACACACCCATACAATGCGCACCACCCCGTGATGTTTTTCTCACTCCTACTAGTGAATCTAATGTAACACACACCCATACAATGCGCACCACCCCGTGATGTTTTTCTCACTCCTACTAGTGAATGTAATGTAACACACACCCATACAATGCGCACCACCCCGTGATGTTTTCTCACTGCTACTAGTGAATGTAATGTAACACACACCCATAAAATGCGCACCACCCCGTGATGTTTTTCTCACTGCTACTAGTGAATGTAATGTAACACACACCCATACAATGCGCACCACCCCGTGATGTTTTTCTCACTGCTACTAGTGAATGTAATCTAACACACACCCATACAGTGCGCACCACCCCGTGATGTTTTTCTCACTGCTACTAGTGAATGTAATGTAACACACACCCATACATTGCGCACCACCGCGTGATGTTTTTCTCACTGCTACTAGTGAATGTAATGTAACACACACCCATACAGTGCGCACCACCCCGTGATGTTTTTGTCACTCCTACTAGTGAATGTAATGTAACACACACCCATACAGTGCGCACCACCCCGTGATGTTTTTCTCACTCCTACTAGTGAATGTACTGTAACACACACCCATACAGTGCACAACACCCCGTGATGTTTTTCTCACTCCTACTAGTGAATGTAGTGTAACAGACACCCGTACAATGCGCACAACCCCGTGATGTTTTTCTCACTCCTACTAGTGAATATAGTGTAACACACACCCATACAATGCGCACCACCCCGTGATGTTTTTCTCACTCCTACTAGTGAATGTAGTGTAACACACACCCATACAGTGCGCACCACCCCGTGATGTTTTTCTCACTCCTACTAGTGAATCTAATGTAACACACACCCATACAATGCGCACCACCCCGTGATGTTTTTCTACTCCTACTAGTGAATGTAATGTAACACACACCCATACAATGCGCACCACCCCGTGATGTTTTTCTCACTCCTACTAGTGAATGTAATGTAACACACACCCATACAATGCGCACCACCCCGTGATGTTTTTCTCTCTCCTACTAGTGAATGTAATGTAACACACACCCCTACAATGCGCACCACCCCGTGATGTTTTTCTCACTCCTACTAGTGAATCTAATGTAACACACACCCATACAATGCGCACCACCGCGTGATGTTTTTCTCACTCCTACTAGAGAATGTAATCTAACACACACCCATACAATGCGCACCACCCCGTGATGTTTTTCTCACTCCTACTAGTGAATCTAATGTAACACACACCCATACAATGCGCACCACCCCGTGATGTTTTTCTCACTCCCACCAGTGAATGTAATGTAACACACACCCATACAATGCGCACCACCCCGTGATGTTTTTCTCACTCCTACTAGTGAATGTAATGTAACACACATGCATAAAATGCGCACCACCCCGTGATGTTTTTCTCAATCCTACTAGTGAATGTAATGTAACACACACCCATTCAATGCGCACCACCCCGTGATGTTTTTCTCACTCCTACTAGTGAATGTAATGTAACACACACCCATACAATGCGCACCACCCCGTGATGTTTTTCTCACTCCTACTAGTGAATGTAATGTAACACACACCCATACAATGCGCACCACCCCGTGATGTTTTTCTCACTCCTACTAGTGAATCTAATGTAACACACACCCATACAATGTGCACCACAACGTGATGTTTTTCTCACACCTACTAGTGAATCTAATGTAACACACACCCATACAATGCGCACCACCCCGAGATGTTTTTCTCACTTCTACTAATGAATGTAATGTAACACACACCCATTCAATGCGGACCATCCCGTGATGTTTTTCTCACTCCTACTAGTGAATGTAATGTAACACACACCCATACTATGAGCACCACCCCGTGATGTTTTTCTAACTGGTACTAGTGAATCTAATGTAACACACACCCATACAATGCGCACCACCCCGTGTTGTTTTTCTCACTGCTACTAG
This sequence comes from Cavia porcellus, assembly GCF_034190915.1. Taxonomy (NCBI): domain Eukaryota; kingdom Metazoa; phylum Chordata; class Mammalia; order Rodentia; family Caviidae; genus Cavia; species Cavia porcellus. Next base: position 161,541 of record NW_026947759.1, on the reverse strand, counting down.
TGAATGTAATGTAACACACACCCATACAATGCGCACCACCCCGTGATGTTTTTCTCACTGCTACTAGTGAATCTAATGTAACACACACCCATACAATGCGCACCACACCGTGATGTTTTTCTCACTCCTACTAGTGAATCCAATGTAACACACACCCATACAATGCGCACCACCCCGTGATGTTTTTCTCACTCCTACTAGTGAATGTAGTGTAACACACACCCATACAATGCTCATCACCCCGTGATGTTTTTCTCACTCCCACTAGTGAATGTAACGTAACACACACCCAAACAATGCGCACCACCCCGTGATGTTTTTCTCACTCCCACTAGTGAATGTAATGTAACACACACCCATACAATGCGCACCACCCCGTGATGTTTTTCTCACTCCTACTAGTGAATGTAATTTAACACACACCCATACAATGCGCAACACCCTGTGATGTTTTTCTCACTCGTACTAGTGAATCTAATGTAACACACACCCATACAATGCGCACCACCCCGTGATGTTTTTCTCACTCCTACTAGTGAATCTAATGTAACACACACCCATACAATGCACACCACACCGTGATGTTTTTCTCACTCCTACTAGTGAATGTAATGTAACACACACCCATACAATGCGCACCACCCCGTGATGTTTTTCTCACTCCTACTGGTGAATTTAATGTAACACACACCCATACAATGCGCACCACCCCGCGATGTTTTTCAGAAACCTATCCTACATTGCCACTGCATGTTCCCTGACCTCCCCATGCTGACCACCCCGCGGTGCTTTTCTCCATCCTACATTGCCACTCACTGCCTATCCTAACTCAGACCCTCCGATTCACACCACCCCTCATGTTTTTCTCACTCCTAGTATTGAATGCAATGTAACACACACCCATACAATGCTCATCACCCCGTGATGTTTTTCTCACTCCCACTAGTGAATGTAACGTAACACACACCCAAACAATGCGCACCACCCCGTGATGTTTTTCTCACTCCCACTAGTGAATGTAACGTAACACACACCCATACAATGCGCACCACCCCGTGATGCTTTTCTCACTCCTACTAGTGAATGTAATGTAACACACACCCATACAATGCGCACCACCCCGTGATGCTTTTCTCACTCCTACTATTGAATGTAATGTAACACACACCCATACAATGCGCACCACCCCGTGATGCTTTTCTCACTCCTACTAGTGAATGTAATGTAACACACACCCATACAATGCGCACCACCCCGTGATGTTTTGCTCACTCCTACTAGTGAATCTAATGTAACACACACCCATACAATGCGCACCACCCCGTGATGTTTTTCTCAATCCTACTAGTGAATGTAATGTAACACACACCCATACAATGCGCACCACCCCGTGATGTTTTTCTCACTCCTACTAGTGAATGTAATGTAACACACACCCATACAATGTGCACCACCCCGTGATGTTTTTCTCACTGCTACTAGTGAATCCAATGTAACACACACCCATACAATGCGCACCACCCCGTGATGTTTTTCTCACTCCTACTAGTGAATCCAATGTAACACACACCCATACAATGCGCACCACCCCGTGATGTTTTTCTCACTCCTACTAGTGAATCCAATGTAACACACACCCATACAATGCGCACCACCCCGTGATGTTTTTCTCACTCCTACTAGTGAATCCAATGTAACACACACCCATACAATGCGCACCACCCCGTGATGTTTTTCTCACTGCTACTAGTGAATCCAATGTAACACACACCCATACAATGCGCACCACCCCGTGATGTTTTTCTCACTGCTACTAGTGAATGTAATGTAACACACACCCATACACTGCGCACCACCCCGTGATGTTTTTCTCACTGCTACTAGTGAATGTAATGTAACACACACCCATACAATGCGCACCACCCCGTGATGTTTTTCTCACTCCTACTAGTGAATGTAATGTAACACACACCCATACAGTGCGCACCACCCCGTGATGTTTTTCTCACTCCTACTAGTGAATGTAATGTAACACACACCCATACAATGCGCACCACCCCGTGATGTTTTTCTCACTGCTACTAGTGAATGTAATGTAACACACACCCATACAATGCGCACCACCCCGTGATGTTTTTCTCACTCCCACTAGTGAATGTAACGTAACACACACCCATACAATGCGCACCACCCCGTGATGTTTTTCTCACTCACACTAGTAAATGTAATGTAACACACACCCATACAATGTGCACCACCCCGTGATGTTTTTCTCACTGCTACTAGTGAATGTAATGTAACACACACCCATACAGTGCGCACCACCCCGTGATGTTTTTCTCACTCCTACTAGTGAATCCAATGTAACACACACCCATACAGTGCGCACCACCCCGTGATGTTTTTCTCACTCCTACTAGTGAATGTAATGTAACACACACCCATACAGTGCGCACCACCCCGTGATGTTTTTCTCACTCCTACTAGTGAATGTAATGTAACACACACCCATACAGTGCACAACACCCCGTGATGTTTTTCTCACTCCTACTAGTGAATGTAGTGTAACACACACCCATAAAATGCGCACCACCCCGTGATGTTTTTCTCACTCCTACTAGTGAATGTAATCTAACACACAGCCATACAGTGCGCACCACCCCGTGATGTTTTTCTCACTGCTACTAGTGAATGTAATCTAACACACACCCATACAGTGCGCACCACCCCGTGATGTTTTTCTCACTGCTACTAGTGAATGTAATGTAACACACCGCCATACAGTGCGCAACACCCCGTGATGTTTTTCTCAATCCTACTAGTGAATGTAATGTAACACACACCCATACAGTGCGCACCACCCCGTGATGTTTTTATCACTCCTACTAGTGAATGTAATGTAACACACACCCATACAGTGCACAACACCCCTTGATGTTTTTCTCACTCCTACTAGTGAATGTAGTGTAACACACACCCACACAATGCGCACCACCCCGTGATATTTTTCTCACTCCTACTAGTGAATCCAATGTAACACACACCCATACAATGCGCACCACCCCGTGATGTTTTTCTCACTCCTACTAGTGAATCCAATGTAACACACACCCATACAATGCGCACCACCCCGTGATGTTTTTCTCACTCCTACTAGTGAATGTAGTGTAACACACACCCATACAATGCTCATCACCCCGTGATGTTTTTCTCACTCCCACTAGTGAATGTAACGTAACACACACCCAAACAATGCGCACCACCCCGTGATGTTTTTCTCACTCCCACTAGTGAATGTAACGTAACACACACCCATACAATGCGCACCACCCCGTGATGTTTTTCTCACTCCCACTAGTGAATGTAACGTAACACACACCCATACAATGCGCACCACCCCGTGATGTTTTTCTCACTCCCACTAGTGAATGTAATGTAACACACACCCATACAATGCGCACCACCCCGTGATGTTTTTCTCACTGCTACTAGTGAATGTAATGTAACACACACCCATACAATGCGCACCACCCCGTGATGTTTTTCTCACTGCTACTAGTGAATGTAATGTAACACACACCCATAAAATTCGCACCACCCCGTGATGTTTTTCTCACTGCTACTAGTGAATGTAATCTAACACACACCCATACAGTGCGCACCACCCCGTGATGTTTTTCTCACTGATACTAGTGAATGTAATGTAACACACACGCATACAGTGCGCACCACCCCGTGATGTTTTTCTCACTACTACTAGTGAATGTAATGTAACACACACCCATACAGTGCGCACCACCCCGTGATGTTTTTCTAACTCCTACTAGTGAATGTAATGTAACACACACCCATACAGTGCGCACCACCCCGTGATGTTTTTCTCACTCCTACTAGTGAATGTAATGTAACACACACCCATACAGTGCACAACACCCCGTGATGTTTTTCTCACTCCTACTAGTGAATGTAGTGTAACACACACCCATACAATGCGCACCACCCCGTGATGTTTTTCTCACTCCTACTAGTGAATATAGTGTAACACACACCCATACAATGCGCACCACCCCGTGATGTTTTTCTCACTCCTACTAGTGAATGTAGTGTAACACACACCCATAAAATGCGCACCACCCCGTGATGTTTTTCTCACTCCTACTAGTGAATCTAATGTAACACACACCCATACAATGCGCACCACCCCGTGATGTTTTTCTACTCCTACTAGTGAATGTAATGTAACACACACCCATACAATGCGCACCACCCCGTGATGTTTTTCTCACTCCTACTAGTGAATGTAATGTAACACACACCCATACAATGCGCACCACCCCGTGATGTTTTTCTCTCTCCTACTAGTGAATGTAATGTAACACACACCCATACAATGCGCACCACCCCGTGATGTATTTCTCACTCCTATTAGTGAATCTAATGTAACACACACCCATACAATGCGCACCACCCCGTGATGTTTTTCTCACTCCTACTAGAGAATGTAATGTAACACACACCCATACAATGCGCACCACCCCGTGATGTTTTTCTCACTCCTACTAGTGTATTTAATGTAACACACACCCGTACAATGCGCACCACCCCGTGATGTTTTTCTCACTCCCACTAGTGAATGTAATGTAACACACACCCATACAATGCGCACAACCCCGTGATGTTTTTCTCACTCCCACTAGTGAATGTAATGTAACACACACCCATACAATGCGCACCACCCCGTGATGTTTTTCTCACTCCTACTAGTGAATATAATGTAACACACACGCATACAATGCGCACCACCCCGTGATGTTTTTCTCAATCCTACTAGTGAATGTAATGTAACACACACCCATACAATGCGCACCACCCCGTGATGTTTTTCTCACTCCTACTAGTGAATGTAATGTAACACACACCCATACAATGCGCACCACCCCGTGATGTTTTTCTCACTCCTACTAGTGAATGTAATGTAACACACACCCATACAATGCGCACCACCCCGTGATGTTTTTCTCACTTCTACTAGTGAATCTAATGTAACACACACCCATACAATGCGCACCACAACGTGATGTTTTTCTCACACCTACTAGTGAATCTAATGTAACACACACCCATACAATGCGCACCACCCCGTGATGTTTTTCTCACTCCTACTAGTGAATGTAATGTAACACACACCCATACTATGCGCACAACCCCGTGATGTTTTTCTCACTCCTACTAGTGAATGTAATGTAACACACACCCATACCATGCGCACCACCCCGTGATGTTTTTCTCACTCCTACTAGTGAATGTAATGTAACACACACCCATACAATGCGCACCACCCCGTGATGTTTTTCTCACTCCTACTAGTGAATGTAATGTAACACACACCCATACAATACGCACCACCCCGTGATGTTTTTCTCACTCCTACTAGTGAATGTAATGTAACACACACCCATACCATGCGCACCACCCCGTGATGTTTTTCTCACTCCTACTAGTGAATCTAATGTAACACACACCCATACCATGCGCACCACCCCGTGATGTTTTTTCACTCCTACTAGTGAATCTAATGTAACACACACCCATACAATGCGCACCACCCCGTGATGTTTTTCTCACTCCCACTAGTGAATCTAATGTAACACACACCCATACAATGCGCACAACCCCGTGATGTTTTTCTCACTAATACTAGTGAATCTAATGTAACACACACCCATACAATGCGCACCACCCCGTGATGTTTTTCTCACTAATACTAGTGAATCTAATGTAACACACACCCATACAATGCGCACCACCCCGTGATGTTTTTCTCACTGCTACTAGTGAATGTAATCTAACACACACCCATACAGTGCGCACCACCCCGTGATGTTTTTCTCACTGCTACTAGTGAATGTAATGTAACACACACGCATACAGTGCGCACCACCCCGTGATGTTTTTCTAACTGATACTAGTGAATGTAATGTAACACACACGCATACAGTGCGCACCACCCCGTGATGTTTTTCTCACTGCTACTAGTGAATGTAATGTAACACACACCCATACAGTGCGCACCACCCCGTGATGTTTTTCTCACTCCTACTAGTGAATCTAATGTAACACACACCCATACAGTGCGCACCACCCCGTGATGTTTTTCTCACTCCTACTAGTGAATGTAATGTAACACACACCCATACAGTGCACAACACCCCGTGATGTTTTTCTCACTCCTACTAGTGAATGTAGTGTAACACACACCCATACAATGCGCACCACCCAGTGATGTTTTTCTCACTCCTACTAGTGAATATAGTGTAACACACACCCATTCAATGCGCACCACCCCGTGATGTTTTTCTCACTCCTACTAGTGAATGTAGTGTAACACACACCCATACAATGCGCACCACACCGTGATGTTTTTCTCACTCCTACTAGTGAATCTAATGTAACACACACCCATACAATGCGCACCACCCCGTGATGTTTTTCTACTCCTACTAGTGAATGTAATGTAACACACACCCATACAATGCGCACCACCCCGTGATGTTTTTCTCACTCCTACTAGTGAATGTAATGTAACACACACCCATACAATGCGCACCACCCCGTGATGTTTTCCTCTCTCCTACTAGTGAACGTAATGTAACACACACCCATACAATGCGCACCACCCCGTGATGTTTTTCTCACTCCTATTAGTGAATCTAATGTAACACACACCCATACAATGCGCACCACCCCGTGATGTTTTTCTCACTCCTACTAGAGAATGTAATGTAACACACACCCATACAATGCGCACCACCCCGTGATGTTTTTCTCACTCCTACTAGTGAATCTAATGTAACACACACCCGTACAATGCGCACCACCCCGTGATGTTTTTCTCACTCGCACTAGTGAATGTAATGTAACACACACCCATACAATGCGCACCACCCCGTGATGTTTTTCTCACTCCCACTAGTGAATGTAATGTAACACACACCCATACAATGCGCACCACCCCGTGATGTTTTTCTCACTCCTACTAGTGAATGTAATGTAACACACACGCATACAATGCGCACCACCCCGTGATGTTTTTCTCAATCCTACTAGTGAATGTAATGTAACACACACCCATACAATGCGCACCACCCCGTGATGTTTTTCTCACTCCTACTAGTGAATGTAATGTAACACACACCCATACAATGCGCACCACCCCGTGATGTTTTTCTCACTCCTACTAGTGAATGTAATGTAACACACACCCATACAATGCGCACCACCCCGTGATGTTTTTCTCACTCCTACTAGTGAATCTAATGTAACACACACCCATACAATGTGCACCACAACGTGATGTTTTTCTCACACCTACTAGTGAATCTAATGTAACACACACCCATACAATGCGCACCACCCCGTGATGTTTTTCTCACTCCTACTAGTGAATGTAATGTAACACACACCCATTCAATGCGCACCATCCCGTGATGTTTTTCTCACTCCTACTAGTGAATGTAATGTAACACACACCCATACTATGCGCACCCCCCCGTGATGTTTTTCTCACTCCTACTAGTGAATGTAATGTAACACACACCCATACCATGCGCACCACCCCGTGATGTTTTTCTCACTCCTACTAGTGAATGTAATGTAACACACACCCATACAATGCGCACCACCCCGTGATGTTTTTCTCACTCCTAGTAGTGAATGTAATGTAACACACACCCATACAATGCGCACCATCCCGTGATGTTTTTCTCACTCCTACTAGTGAATGTAATGTAACACACACCCATACCATGCGCACCACCCCGTGATGTTTTTCTCACTCCTACCAGTGAATGTAATGTAACACACACCCATACCATGCGCACCACCCCGTGATGTTTTTCTCACTCCTACTAGTGAATCTAATGTAACACACACCCATACAATGCCCACCACCCCGTGATGTTTTTCTCACTCCTACTAGTGAATCTAATGTAACACAGACCCATACAATGCGCACCACCCCGTGATGTTTTTCTAACTAATACTAGTGAATCTAATGTAACACACACCCATACAATGCGCACCACCCCGTGATGTTTTTCTCACTCCTACTAGTGAATCTAATGTAACACACACCCATACAATGCGCACCACGCCGTGATATTTTTCTCACTCCTACTAGTGAATCTAATGTAACACACACCCATACAATGCCCACCACCCAGTGATGTTTTTCTCACTCCTACGAGTGAATGTAATGAAACACAAACCCATACAAGGCGCACCACCCCGTGATGTTTTTCTCACTCCTACGAGTGAATGTAATGTAACACATACCCATACAATGCGCACAACCCCGTGATGTTTTTCTCACTGCTACTAGTGAATCTAATGTAACACACACCCATACAATGCGCACCACCCCGTGATGTTTTTCTCACTCCTACTAGTGAATGTAATGTAACACACACCCATACAATGCGCACCACCCCGTGTTGTTTTTCTCACTCCTACTAGTGAATGTAATGTAACACACACCCATACAATGTGCACCACCCCGTGATGTTTTTCTCAATGCTACTAGTGAATCTAATGTAACACACACCCATACAATGCGCACCACCCCGTGATGTTTTTCTCACTCCTACTAGGGAATCTAATGTAACACACACCCATACAATGCGCACCACTCCGTGATGTTTTTCTCACTGCTACTAGTGAATCTAATGTAACACACACCCATACAATGCGCACCACCCCGTGATGTTTTTCTCACTGCTACTAGTGAATCTAATGTAACACACACCCATACAATGCGCACCACCCCGTGATGTTTTTCTAACTGCTACTAGTGAATCTAATGTAACACACACCCATACAATGCGCACCACCCCGTGTTGTTTTTCTCACTGCTACTAGTGAATGTAATGTAACACACACCCATACAATGCGCACCACCCCGTGATGTTTTTCTCACTGCTACTAGTGAATCTAATGTAACACACACCCATACAATGCGCACCACCCCGTGATGTTTTTCTCACTGCTACTAGTGAATCTAATGTAACACACACCCATACAATGCGCACCACCCCGTGATGTTTTTCTCACTCCTACTAGTGAATGTAATGTAACACACACCCATACAATGCGCACCACCCCGTGATGTTTTTCTCAATCCTACTAGTGAATGTAATGTAACACACACCCATACAATGCGCACCACCCCGTGATGTTTTTCTCACTCCTACTAGTGAATGTAATGTAACACACACCCATACAATGCGCACCACCACGTGATGTTTTTCTCACTGCTACTAGTGAATCCAATGTAACACACACCCATACAATGCGCACCACCCCGTGATGTTTTTCTCACTCCTACTAGTGAATCCAATGTAACACACACCCATACAATGCGCACCACCCCGTGATGTTTTTCTCACTCCTACTAGTGAATCCAATGTAACACACACCCATACAATGCGCACCACCCCGTGATGTTTTTCTCACTCCTACTAGTGAATCCAATGTAACACACACCCATACAATGCGCACCACCCCGTGATGTTTTTCTCACTGCTACTAGTGAATCCAATGTAACACACACCCATACAATGCGCACCACCCCGTGATGTTTTTCTCACTGCTACTAGTGAATGTAATGTAACACACACCCATACACTGCGCACCACCCCGTGATGTTTTTCTCACTCCTACTAGTGAATGTAATGTAACACACACCCATACAATGCGCACCACCACGTGATGTTTTTCTCACTCCTACTAGTGAATGTAATGTAACACACACCCATACAATGCGCACCACCCCGTGATGTTTTTCTCACTCCTACTAGTGAATCCAATGTAACACACTCCCATACAATGCGCACCACCCCGTGATGTTTTTCTCACTCCTACTAGTGAATCCAATGTAACACACACCCATACAATGCGCACCACCCCGTGATGTTTTTCTCATTCCTACTAGTGAATCCAATGTAACACACACCCATACAATGCGCACCACCCCGTGATGTTTTTCTCACTCCTACTAGTGAATGTAATGTAACACACACCCATACAATGCGCACCACCCCGTGATGTTTTTCTCACTCCTACTAGTGAATGTAATGTAACACACACCCATACAATGCGCACCACCCCGTGATGTTTTTCTCACTCCTACTAGTGAATGTAATGTAACACACACCCGTACAATGCGCACAACCCCGTGATGTTTTTCTCACTCCTACTAGTGAATCTAATGTAACACACACCCATACAATGCGCACCACCCCGTGATGTTTTTCTCACTGCTACTAGTGAATCTAATGTAACACACACCCATACAATGCGCACCACCCCGTGATGTTTTTCTCACTGCTACTAGTGAATCCAATGTAACACACACCCATACAATGCGCACCATCCCGTGATGTTTTTCTCACTCCTACTAGTGAATCCAATGTAACACACACCCATACAATGCGCACCACCCCGTGATGTTTTTCTCACTCCTACTAGTGAATCCAATGTAACACACACCCATACAATGCGCACCACCCCGTGATGTTTTTCTCACTCCTACTAGTGAATGTAATGTAACACACACCCATACAATGCGCACCACCCCGTGATGTTTTTCTCACTCCTACTAGTGAATGTAATGTAACACACACCCATACAATGCGCACCACCCCGTGATGTTTTTCTCACTCCTACTAGTGAATGTAATGTAACACACACCCGTACAATGCGCACAACCCCGTGATGTTTTTCTCACTCCTACTAGTGAATCTAATGTAACACACACCCATACAATGCGCACCACCCCGTGATGTTTTTCTCACTGCTACTAGTGAATCTAATGTAACACACACCCATACAATGCGCACCACCCCGTGATGTTTTTCTCACTGCTACTAGTGAATCCAATGTAACACACACCCATACAATGCGCACCATCCCGTGATGTTTTTCTCACTCCTACTAGTGAATCCAATGTAACACACACCCATACAATGCGCACCACCCCGTGATGTTTTTCTCACTCCTACTAGTGAATCCAATGTAACACACACCCATACAATGTGCACCAGCCCGTGATGTTTTTCTCACTGCTACTAGTGAATCCAATGTAACACACACCCATACAATGCGCACCACCCCGTGATGTTTTTCTCACTCCTACTAGTGAATGTAATGTAACACACACCCATACACTGCGCACCACCCCGTGATGTTTTTCTCACTGCTACTAGTGAATGTAATGTAACACACACCCATACACTGCACACCACACCGTGATGTTTTTCTCACTCCTACTAGTGAATGTAATGTAACACACACCCATACAATGCGCACCACCCCGTGATGTTTTTCTCACTCCTACTAGTGAATGTAATGTAACACACACCCATACAATGCGCACCACCCCGTGATGTTTTTCTCACTCCTACTAGTGAATCCAATGTAACACACACCCATACAATGCGCACCACCCCGTGATGTTTTTCTCACTCCTACTAGGGAATCTAATGTAACACACACCCATACAATGCGCACCACCCCGTGATGTTTTTCTCACTCCTACTAGTGAATCTAATGTAACACAGACCCATACAATGCGCACCACCCCGTGATGTTTTTCTAACTAATACTAGTGAATCTAATGTAACACACACCCATACAATGCGCACCACCCCGTGATGTTTTTCTCACTCCTACTAGTGAATCTAATGTAACACACACCCATACAATGCGCACCACGCCGTGATATTTTTCTCACTCCTACTAGTGAATCTAATGTAACACACACCCATACAATGCCCACCACCCAGTGATGTTTTTCTCACTCCTACGAGTGAATGTAATGAAACACACACCCATACAAGGCGCACCACCCCGTGATGTTTTTCTCACTCCTACGAGTGAATGTAATGTAACACATACCCATACAATGCGCACAACCCCGTGATGTTTTTCTCACTGCTACTAGTGAATCTAATGTAACACACACCCATACAATGCGCACCACCCCGTGATGTTTTTCTCACTCCTACTAGTGAATGTAATGTAACACACACCCATACAATGCGCACCACCCCGTGTTGTTTTTCTCACTCCTACTAGTGAATGTAATGTAACACACACCCATACAATGTGCACCACCCCGTGATGTTTTTCTCAATGCTACTAGTGAATCTAATGTAACACACACCCATACAATGCGCACCACCCCGTGATGTTTTTCTCACTCCTACTAGGGAATCTAATGTAACACACACCCATACAATGCGCACCACTCCGTGATGTTTTTCTCACTGCTACTAGTGAATCTAATGTAACACACACCCATACACTGCGCACCACCCCGTGATGTTTTTCTCACTGCTACTAGTGAATCTAATGTAACACACACCCATACACTGCGCACCACCCCGTGATGTTTTTCTCACTGCTACTAGTGAATCTAATGTAACACACACCCATACAATGCGCACCACCCCGTGATGTTTTTCTAACTGCTACTAGTGAATCTAATGTAACACACACCCATACAATGCGCACCACCCCGTGATGTTTTTCTCACTCCTACTAGTGAATGTAATGTAACACACACCCATACAATGCGCACCACCCCGTGATGTTTTTCTCAATCCTACTAGTGAATGTAATGTAACACACACCCATACAATGCGCACCACCCCGTGATGTTTTTCTCACTCCTACTAGTGAATGTAATGTAACACACACCCATACAATGCGCACCACCCCGTGATGTTTTTCTCACTGCTACTAGTGAATGTAATGTAACACACCCATACACTGCGCACCACCCCGTGATGTTTTTCTCACTCCTACTAGTGAATGTAATGTAACACACACCCATACAATGCGCACCACCACGTGATGTTTTTCTCACTCCTACTAGTGAATCCAATGTAACACACACCCATACAATGCGCACCACCCCGTGATGTTTTTCTCACTCCTACTAGTGAATCCAATGTAACACACTCCCATACAATGCGCACCACCCCGTGATGTTTTTCTCACTCCTACTAGTGAATCCAATGTAACACACACCCATACAATGCGCACCACCCCGTGATGTTTTTCTCACTCCTACTAGTGAATCCAATGTAACACACACCCATACAATGCGCACCACCCCGTGATGTTTTTCTCACTCCTACTAGTGAATGTAATGTAACACACACCCATACAATGCGCACCACCCCGTGATGTTTTTCTCACTCCTACTAGTGAATGTAATGTAACACACACCCATACAATGCGCACCACCCCGTGATGTTTTTCTCACTCCTACTAGTGAATGTAATGTAACACACACCCGTACAATGCGCACAACCCCGTGATGTTTTTCTCACTCCTACTAGTGAATCTAATGTAACACACACCCATACAATGCGCACCACCCCGTGATGTTTTTCTCACTGCTACTAGTGAATCTAATGTAACACACACCCATACAATGCGCACCACCCCGTGATGTTTTTCTCACTGCTACTAGTGAATCCAATGTAACACACACCCATACAATGCGAACCATCCCGTGATGTTTTTCTCACTCCTACTAGTGAATCCAATGTAACACACACCCATACAATGCGCACCACCCCGTGATGTTTTTCTCACTCCTACTAGTGAATCCAATGTAACACACACCCATACAATGCGCACCACCCCGTGATGTTTTTCTCACTCCTACTAGTGAATGTAATGTAACACACACCCATACAATGCGCACCACCCCGTGATGTTTTTCTCACTCCTACTAGTGAATGTAATGTAACACACACCCATACAATGCGCACCACCCCGTTATGTTTTTCTCACTCCTACTAGTGAATGTAATGTAACACACACCCGTACAATGCGCACAACCCCGTGATGTTTTTCTCACTCCTACTAGTGAATCTAATGTAACACACACCCATACAATGCGCACCACCCCGTGATGTTTTTCTCACTGCTACTAGTGAATCTAATGTAACACACACCCATACAATGCGCACCACCCCGTGATGTTTTTCTCACTGCTACTAGTGAATCCAATGTAACACACACCCATACAATGCGCACCATCCCGTGATGTTTTTCTCACTCCTACTAGTGAATCCAATGTAACACACACCCATACAATGCGCACCACCCCGTGATGTTTTTCTCACTCCTACTAGTGAATCCAATGTAACACACACCCATACAATGCGCACCACCCCGTGATGTTTTTCTCACTGCTACTAGTGAATCCAATGTAACACACACCCATACAATGCGCACCACCCCGTGATGTTTTTCTCACTCCTACTAGTGAATGTAATGTAACACACACCCATACACTGCGCACCACCCCGTGATGTTTTTCTCACTGCTACTAGTGAATGTAATGTAACACACACCCATACACTGCACACCACACCGTGATGTTTTTCTCACTCCTACTAGTGAATGTAATGTAACACACACCCATACAATGCGCAACACCCCGTGATGTTTTTCTCACTCCTACTAGTGAATCTAATGTAACACACACCCATACAATGCGCACCACCCCGTGATGTTTTTCTCACTCCTACTAGTGAATCCAATGTAACACACACCCATACAATGCGCACCACCCCGTGATATTTTTCTCACTCCTACTAGTGAATGTAATGTAACACACACCCCTACAATGCGCACCACACCGTGATGTTTTTCTCATTCCTACTAGTGAATGTAATGTAACACACACCCATACAATGCGCACCACCCCGTGATGTTTTTCTCACTCCTACTAGTGAATCCAATGTAACACACACCCATACAATGCGCACCACCCCGTGATGTTTTTCTCAATGCTAATAGTGAATCTAATGTAACACACACCCATACAATGCGCACCACCCCGTGATGTTTTTCTCACTCCTACTAGGGAATCTAATGTAACACACACCCATACAATGCGCACCACTCCGTGATGTTTTTCTCACTCCTACTAGTGAATGTAATGTAACACACACCCCTACAATGCGCACCACACCGTGATGTTTTTCTCACTCCTACTAGTGAATGTAATGTAACACACACCCCTACAATGCGCAACACCCCGTGATGTTTTTCTCACTCCTACTAGTGAATGTAATGTAACACACTCCCATACAATGCGCACCACCACGTGATGTTTTTCTCACTCCTACTAGTGAATCTAATGTAACACACACCCATACAATGCGCACCACCCCGTGATGTTTTTCTCACTCCTACTAGTGAATGTAATGTAACACACACCTCTACAATGCGCACCACACCGTGATGTTTTTCTCACTCCTACTAGTGAATGTAATGTAACACACACCCCTACAATGCGCAACACCCCGTGATGTTTTTCTCACTCCTACTAGTGAATGTAATGTAACACACTCCCATACAATGCGCACCACCCCGTGATGTTTTTCTCACTCCTACTAGTGAATGTAATGTAACACACACCCATACAATGCGCACCACCCCGTGATGTTTTTGTCACTCCTGCTAGTGAATGTAATGTAACACACACCCGTACAATGCGCACCACCCCGTGACGTTTTTCTCACTCCTGCTAGTGAATGTAATGTAACACACACCCGTACAATGCGCACCACCCCGTGATGTTTTTCTCACTCCTGCTAGTGAATGTAATGTAACACACACCCGTACAATGCGCACCACCCCGTGATGTTTTTCTCACTCCTTCTAGTGAATGTAATGTAACACACACCCGTACAATGCGCACCACACCGTGATGTTTTTCTCACTCCTACTAGTGAATGTAATGTAACACACACCCATACAATGCGCACCACCCCGTGATGTTTTTCTCACTGCTACTAGTGAATCTAATGTAACACACACCCATACAATGCGCACCACCCCGTGATGTTTTTCTCACTCCTACTAGTGAATGTAATGTAACACACACCCATACAATGCGCACCACCCCGTGATGTTTTTCTCACTGCTACTAGTGAATCTAATGTAACACACACCCATACAATGCGCACCACCCCGTGATGTTTTTCTCACTGCTACTAGTGAATCTAATGTAACACACACCCATACAATGTGCACCACTCCGTGATGTTTTTCTCACTGCTACTAGTGAATCTCATGTAACACACACCCATACAATGCGCACCACCCCGTGATGTTTTTCTCACTCCTAGTAGAGAATGTAATGTAACACACACACATACAATGCGCACCACCCCGTGATGTTTTTCTCACTCATACTAGTGAATCCCATGTAACACACACCCATACAATGCGCACCACCCCGTGATGTTTTTCTCACTCCTACTAGTGAATCCAATGTAACACACACCCATACAATGCGCACCACCCCGTGATGTTTTTCTCACTCCTACTAGTGAATGTAATGTAACACACACCCATACAATGCGGACCACCCCATGATGTTTTTCTCACTCCTACTAGTGAATCTAATGTAACACTCACCCATACAATGCGCACCACCCCGAGATGTTTCTCTCACTCCTACTAGTGAATCTAATGTAACACACAGCCATACAATGCGCACCACCCCGTGATGTTTTTCTCACTCCTACTAGTGAATGTAATGTAACACACACCCATACAATGCACACCACCCCGTGATGTTTTTCTCACTCCTACTAGTGAATGTAATGTAACACACACCCATACAATGCGCACCACCCCGTGATGTTTTTCTCACTCCTACTAGTGAATGTAATGTAACACACACCCATACAATGCGCACCACCCCGTGATGTTTTTCTCACTCCTACTAGTGAATCCAATGTAACACACACCTATAAAATGCGCACCACCCCGTGATGTTTTTCTCACTCCTAGTAGTGAATGTAATGTAACACACACCCATACAATGCGCACCACCCCGTGATGTTTTTCTCACTCCTAGTAGTGAATGTAATGTAACACACACCCGTACAATGCGCACCACCCCGTGATGTTTTTCTCACTCCTAGTAGTGAATGTAATGTAACACACACCCATACAATGCGCAACACCCCGTGATGTTTTTCTCACTCCTACTAGTGAATGTAATGTAACACACACCCATACAATGCGCACCACCCCGTGATGTTTTTCTCACTCCTACTAGTGAATGTAATGTAACACACACCCATACAATGCGCACCACCCCGTGATGTTTTTCTCACTCCTACTAGTGAATGTAATGTAACACACACCCATACACTGCGCACCACCCCGTGATGTTTTTCTCACTGCTACTAGTGAATGTAATGTAACACACACCCATACACTGCACACCACACCGTGATGTTTTTCTCACTCCTACTAGTGAATGTAATGTAACACACACCCATACAATGCGCACCACCCTGTGATGTTTTTCTCACTCCTACTAGTGAATGTAATGTAACACACACCCATACAATGCGCACCACCCCGTGATGTTTTTCTCACTCCTACTAGTGCATCCAATGTAACACACACCCATACAATGCGCACCACCCCGTGATGTTTTTCTCACTCCTACTAGTGAATGTAATGTAACACACACCCCTACAATGCGCACCACACCGTGATGTTTTTCTCATTCCTACTAGTGAATGTAATGTAACACACACCCATACAATGCGCACCACCCCGTGATGTTTTTCTCACTCCTACTAGTGAATCCAATGTAACACACACCCATACAATGCGCACCACCCCGTGATGTTTTTCTCAATGCTAATAGTGAATCTAATGTAACACACACCCATACAATGCGCACCACCCCGTGATGTTTTTCTCACTCCTACTAGGGAATCTAATGTAACACACACCCATACAATGCGCACCACTCCGTGATGTTTTTCTCACTCCTACTAGTGAATGTAATGTAACACACACCCCTACAATGCGCACCACACCGTGATGTTTTTCTCACTCCTACTAGTGAATGTAATGTAACACATACCCCTACAATGCGCAACACCCCGTGATGTTTTTCTCACTCCTACTAGTGAATGTAATGTAACACACTCCCATACAATGCGCACCACCACGTGATGTTTTTCTCACTCCTACTAGTGAATCTAATGTAACACACACCCATACAATGCGCACCACCCCGTGATGTTTTTCTCACTCCTACTAGTGAATGTAATGTAACACACACCCCTACAATGCGCACCACACCGTGATGTTTTTCTCACTCCTACTAGTGAATGTAATGTAACACACACCCCTACAATGCGCAACACCCCGTGATGTTTTTCTCACTCCTACTAGTGAATGTAATGTAACACACTCCCATACAATGCGCACCACCCCGTGATGTTTTTCTCACTCCTACTAGTGAATGTAATGTAACACACACCCATACAATGCGCACCACCCCGTGATGTTTTTGTCACTCCTGCTAGTGAATGTAATGTAACACACACCCGTACAATGCGCACCACCCCGTGACGTTTTTCTCACTCCTGCTAGTGAATGTAATGTAACACACACCCGTACAATGCGCACCACCCCGTGATGTTTTTCTCACTCCTGCTAGTGAATGTAATGTAACACACACCCGTACAATGCGCACCAGGCCGTGATGTTTTTCTCACTCCTTCTAGTGAATGTAATGTAACACACACCCGTACAATGCGCACCACACCGTGATGTTTTTCTCACTCCTACTAGTGAATGTAATGTAACACACACCCATACAATGCGCACCACCCCGTGATGTTTTTCTCACTGCTACTAGTGAATCTAATGTAACACACACCCATACAATGCGCACCACCCCGTGATGTTTTTCTCACTCCTACTAGTGAATGTAATGTAACACACACCCATACAATGCGCACCACCCCGTGATGTTTTTCTCACTGCTACTAGTGAATCTAATGTAACACACACCCATAATGCGCACCACCCCGTGATGTTTTTCTCACTGCTACTAGTGAATCTAATGTAACACACACCCATACAATGTGCACCACCCCGTGATGTTTTTCTCACTGCTACTAGTGAATCTCATGTAACACACACCCATACAATGCGCACCACCCCGTGATGTTTTTCTCACTCCTAGTAGAGAATGTAATGTAACACACACCCATACAATGCGCACCACCCCGTGATGTTTTTCTCACTCATACTAGTGAATCCCATGTAACACACACCCATACAATGCGCACCACCCCGTGATGTTTTTCTCACTCCTACTAGTGAATCCAATGTAACACACACCCATACAATGCGCACCACCCCGTGATGTTTTTCTCACTCCTACTAGTGAATGTAATGTAACACACACCCATACAATGCGGACCACCCCATGATGTTTTTCTCACTCCTACTAGTGAATCTAATGTAACACTCACCCATACAATGCGCACCACCCCGAGATGTTTTTCTCACTCCTACTAGTGAATCTAATGTAACACACAGCCATACAATGCACACCACCCCGTGATGTTTTTCTCACTGCTACTAGTGAATCTAATGTAACACACACCCATACAATGCGCACCGCCCCGTGATGTTTTTCTCACTGCTACTAGTGAATCTAATGTAACACACACCCATACAATGCGCACCCCCCCGTGATGTTTTTCTCACTCCTACTAGTGAATGTAATGTAACACACACCCATACAATGCGCACCCCCCCGTGATGTTTTTCTCACTCCTACTAGTGAATGTAATGTAACACACACCCATACAATGCGCACCACCCCGTGATGTTTTTCTCACTCCTAGTAGTGAATGTAATGTAACACACACCCATACAATGCGCACCACCCCGTGATGTTTTTCTCACTCCTAGTAGTGAATGTAATGTAACACACACCCGTACAATGCGCACCACCCCGTGATGTTTTTCTCACTCCTAGTAGTGAATGTAATGTAACACACACCCATACAATGCGCAACACCCCGTGATGTTTTTCTCACTCCTACTAGTGAATGTAATGTAACACACACCCATACAATGCGCACCACCCCGTGATGTTTTTCTCACTCCTACTAGTGAATGTAATGTAACACACACCCATACAATGCGCACCACCCCGTGATGTTTTTCTCACTCCTACTAGTGAATGTAATGTAACACACACCCATACACTGCGCACCACCCCGTGATGTTTTTCTCACTGCTACTAGTGAATGTAATGTAACACACACCCATACACTGCACACCACACCGTGATGTTTTTCTCACTCCTACTAGTGAATGTAATGTAACACACACCCATACAATGCGCACCACCCCGTGATGTTTTTCTCACTCCTACTAGTGAATGTAATGTAACACACACCCATACAATGCGGACCACCCCATGATGTTTTTCTCATTCCTACTAGTGAATCTAATGTAACACTCACCCATACAATGCGCACCACCCCGAGATGTTTTTCTCACTCCTACTAGTGAATCTAATGTAACACACAGCCATACAATGCGCACCACCCCGTGATGTTTTTCTCACTCCTACTAGTGAATGTAATGTAACACACACCCATACAATGCACACCACCCCGTGATGTTTTTCTCACTCCTACTAGTGAATGTAATGTAACACACACCCATACAATGCGCACCACCCCGTGATGTTTTTCTCATTCCTACTAGTGAATGTAATGTAACACACACCCATACAATGCGCACCACCCCGTGATGTTTTTCTCACTCCTACTAGTGAATCCAATGTAACACACACCTATAAAATGCGCACCACCCCGTGATGTTTTTCTCACTCCTAGTAGTGAATGTAATGTAACACACACCCATACAATGCGCACCACCCCGTGATGTTTTTCTCACTCCTAGTAGTGAATGTAATGTAACACACACCCGTACAATGCGCACCACCCCGTGATGTTTTTCTCACTCCTACTAGTGAATGTAATGTAACACACACCCATACAATGCGCAACACCCCGTGATGTTTTTCTCACTCCTACTAGTGAATGTAATGTAACACACACCCATACAATGCGCACCACCCCGTGATGTTTTTCTCACTCCTACTAGTGAATGTAATGTAACACACACCCATACAATGCGCACCACCCCGTGATGTTTTTCTCACTCCTACTAGTGAATGTAATGTAACACACACCCTTACAATGCGCACCACCCCGTGATGTTTTTCTCACTCCTAGTTGGGAATGTAATGTAACACAGACCCATACAATGCGCACCACCCCGTGATGTTTTTCTCACTCCTAGTTGGGAATGTAATGTAACACACACCCATACAATGCGCACCACCCCGTGATGTTTTTCTCACTCCTAGTTGGGAATGTAATGTAACACACACCCATACAATGCGCACCACCCCGTGATGTTTTTCTCACTCCTACTAGTGAATGTAATGTTACACACACCCATACAATGCGCACCACCCCGTGATGTTTTTCTCACTCCTACTCGTGAATGTAATGTAACACACACCCATACAATGCGCACCACCCCGTGATGTTTTTCTCACTCCTACTAGTCAATGTAATGTAACACACACCCATAAAATGCGCACCACCCCGTGATGTTTTTCTCACTCCTACTAGTCAATGTAATGTAACACACACCCATACAATGCGCACCCCCCCGTGATGTTTTTCTCACTCCTACTAGTGAATGTAATGTAACACACACCCATACAATGCGCACCCCCCCGTGATGTTTTTCTCAATCCTACTAGTGAATGTAATGTAACACACACCCATACAATGCGCACCCCCCCGTGATGTTTTTCTCAATCCTAGTAGAGAATGTAATGTAACACACACCCATACAATGCGCACCCCCCCCCGTGATGTTTTTCTCACTCCTACTAGTGAATCTAATGTAACACACACCCATACAATGCGCACCACCCCGTAATGTTTTTCTCACTCCTACTAGTGAATCTAATGTAACACACACCCATACAATGCGCACCACCCCGTGATGTTTTTCTCACTCCTACTAGTGAATGTAATGTAACAAACACCCATACAATGCGAACCACCCCGTGATGTTTTTCTCACTCCTACTAGTGAATGTAATGTAACAAACACCTGTACAATGCGCACCACCCCGTGATGTTTTTCTCACTCCTACTAGTGAATGTAATGTAACACACACCCGTACAATGCGCACCACCCCGTGATGTTTTTCTCACTCCTACTAGTGAATGTAATGTAACACACACCCGTACAATGCGCACCACCCCGTGATGTTTTTCTCACTCCTAGTAGTGAATGTAATGTAACACACACCCGTACAATGCGCACCACCCCGTGATGTTTTTCTCACTCCTACTAGTGAATGTAATGTAACACACACCCGTACAATGCGCACCACCCCGTGATTTTTTTCTCACTCCTACTAGTGAATGTAATGTAACACACACCCGTACAATGCGCACCACCCCGTGATGTTTTTCTCACTCCTACTAGTGAATGTAATGTAACACACACCCGTACAATGCGCACCACCCCGTGATGTTTTTCTCACTCCTACTAGTGAATGTAATGTAACACACACCCGTACAATGCGCACAACCCCGTGTTGTTTTTCTCACTCCTACTAGTGAATGTAATGTAACACACACCCGTACAATGGGCACAACACCGTGTTGTTTTTCTCACTCCTACTAGTGAATGTAATGTAACACACACCCGTACAATGGGCACCACCCCGTGATGTTTTTCTCACTCCTACTAGTGAATGTAATGTAACACACACCCGTACAATGCGCACCACCCCGTGATGTTTTTCTCACTCCTACTAGTGAATGTAATGTTACACACACCCGTACAATGCGCACCACCCCGTGATGTTTTTCTCACTCCTGCTAGTGAATGTAATGTAACACACACCGGTACAATGCGCACCACACCGTGATGATTTTCTCACTCCTACTAGTGAATGTAATGTAACACACACCCATACAATGCGCACCACCCCGTGATCTTTTTCTCACTGCTACTAGTGAATCTAATGTAACACACACCCATACAATGCGCACCACCCCGTGATGTCTTTCTCACTGCTACTAGTGAATCTAATGTAACACACACCCATACAATGCGCACCACCCCGTGATGTTTTTCTCACTGCTACTAGTGAATCTAATGTAACACACACCCATAAAATGCGCACCACCCCGTGATGTTTTTCTCACTGCTACTAGTGAATCTCATGTAACACACACCCATACAATGCGCACCACCCCGTGATGTTTTTCTCACTGCTACTAGTGAATGTAATGTAACACACACCCATACAATGCGCACCACCCCGTGATGTTTTTCTCACTGCTACTAGTGAATCTAATGTAACACACACCCATACAATGCGCACCACCCCGTGATGTTTTTCTCACTGCTACTAGTGAATCTAATGTAACACACACCCATACAATGCGCACCACCCCGTGATGATTTTCTCACTGCTACTAGTGAATCTAATGTAACACACACCCATACAATGCGCACCACCCCGTGATGTTTTTCTCACTGCTACTAGTGAATCTCATGTAACACACACCCATACAATGCGCACCACCCCGTGATGTTTTTCTCACTCCTACTAGTGAATCCAATGTAACACAGACCCATACAATGCGCACCACCCCGTGATGTTTTTCTCACTCCTACTACGAATACAATGTAACACACACCCATACAATGCGCACCACCCCGTGATGTTTTTCTCACTCCTACTAGTGAATGTAATGTAACACACACCCATACAATGCGCACCACCCCGTGATGTTTTTCTCACTCCTACTAGTGAATCTAATGTAACACACACCCATACAATGCGCACCACCCCGTGATGTTTTTCTCACTGCTACTAGTGAATCTAATGTAACACACACCCATACAATGCGCACCACCCCGTGATGTTTTTCTCACTGCTACTAGTGAATCTCATGTAACACACACCCATACAATGCGCACCACCCCGTGATGTTTTTCTCACTGCTACTAGTGAATCTCATGTAACACACACCCATACAATGCGCACCACCCCGTGATGTTTTTCACACTGCTACTAGTGAATCTAATGTAACACACACGCATACAACGCGCACCACCCCGTGATGTTTTTCTCACTGCTACTAGTGAATCTAATGTAACACACACCCATACAATGCGCACCACCCCGTGATGTTTTTCTCACTCCTGCTAGTGAATGTAATGTAACACACACCCGTACAATGCGCACCACCCCGTGATGTTTTTCTCACTCCTGCTAGTGAATGTAATGTAACACACACCCGTACAATGCGCACCACCCCGTGATGTTTTTCTCACTCCTGCTAGTGAATGTAATGTAACACACACCCGTACAATGCGCACCATCCCGTGATGTTTTTCTCACTCCTGCTAGTGAATGTAATGTAACACACACCCGTACAATGCGCACCACCCCGTGATGTTTTTCTCTCTCCTAGTAGTGAATGTAATGTAACACACACCCGTACAATGCGCACCACCCCGTGATGTTTTCTCACTCCTACTAGTGAATGTAATGTAACACACACCCGTACAATGCGCACCACCCCGAGATGTTTTTCTCACTCCTACTAGTGAATGTAATGTAACACACACCTGTACAATGCGCACCACCCCGTGATGTTTTTCTCATTCCTACTAGTGAATGTAATGTAACACACACCCGTACAATGCGCACAACCCCGTGTTGTTTTTCTCACTCCTACTAGTGAATGTAATGTAACACACACCCGTACAATGGGCACAACCCCGTGTTGTTTTTCTCACTCCTACTAGTGAATGTAATGTAATACACACCCGTACAATGGGCACCACCCCGTGTTTTTTTTCTCACTCCTACTAGTGAATGTAATGTAACACACACCCGTACAATGCGCACAACCCCGTGATGTTTTTCTCACTCCTACTAGTGAATGTAATGTAACACACACCCGTACAATGCGCACCACCCCGTGATGTTTTTCTCACTCCTACTAGTGAATGTAATGTAACACACACCCGTACAATGCGCACCACCCCGTGATGTTTTTCTCACTCCTACTAGTGAATGTAATGTAGCACACACCCGTACAATGCGCACCACCCCGTGATGTTTTTCTCACTCCTACTAGTGAATGTAATGTAACACACACCCGTACAATGCGCACAACCCCGTGTTGTTTTTCTCACTCCTACTAGTGAATGTAATGTAACACACACCCGTACAATGGGCACAACCCCGTGTTGTTTTTCTCACTCTTACTAGTGAATGTAATGTAACACACACCCGTACAATGGGCACCACCCCGTGTTTTTTTTCTCACTCCTACTAGTGAATGTAATGTAACACACACCCGTACAATGGGCACCACTCCGTGTTTTTTTTCTCACTCCTACTAGTGAATGTAATGTAACACACACCCGTACAATGCGCACCACCCCGTGATGTTTTTCTCACTCCTACTAGTGAATGTAATGTAACACACACCCATACAATACGCACAACCCCGTGATGTTTTTCTCACTCCCGCTAGTGAATGTAAAGTAACACACACCCATACAATGCGCACCACCCCGTGATGTTTTTCTCACTCCTGCTAGTGAATGTAATGTAACACACACCCGTACAATGCGCACCACCCCGTGATGTTTTTCTCACTCCTGCTAGTGAATGTAATGTAACACACACCCGTACAATGCGCACCACCCCGTGATGTTTTTCTCACTCCTACTAGTGAATGTAATGTAACACACACCCGTACAATGCGCACCACCCCGTGATGTTTTTCTCACTCCTACTAGTGAATGTAATGTAACACACACCCGTACAATGCGCACCACCCCGTGATGTTTTTCTCACTCCTACTAGTGAATGTAATGTAACACACACCCATACAATGCGCACCACCCCGTGATGTTTTTCTCACTCCTACTAGTGAATCCAATGTAACACACACCCATACAATGCGCACCACCCCGTGATGGTTTTCTCACTCCTAATAGTGAATCTAATGTAACACACAGCCATACAATGCGCACCACCCCGTGATGTTTTTCTCACTCCTACTAGTGAATGTAATGTAACACACACCCATACAATGCGCACCACCCCGTGATGTTTTTCTCACTGCTACTAGTGAATCTCATGTAACACACACCCATACAATGCGCACCACACCGTGATGTTTTTCTCACTGCTACTAGTGAATCTAATGTAACACACACCCATACAACGCGCACCACCCCGTGATGTTTTTCTCACTGCTACTAGTGAATCTAATGTAACACACACCCATACAACGCGCACCACCCCGTGATGTTTTTCTCACTGCTACTAGTGAATCTAATGTAACACACACCCATACAATGCGCACCACCCCGTGATGTTTTTCTCACTGCTACTAGTGAATCTCATGTAACACACACCCATACAATGCGCACCACCCCGTGATGTTTTTCTCACTGCTACTAGTGAATGTAATGTAACACACACCCATACAATGCGCACCACCCCGTGATGTTTTTCTCACTCCTACTAGTGAATCCAATGTAACACACACCCATACAATGCGCACCACCCCGTGATGTTTTTCTCACTCCTACTAGTGAATCCAATGTAACACACACCCATACAATCCGCACCACCCCGTGATGTTTTTCTCACTCCTACTAGTGAATGTAATGTAACACACACCCATACAATGCGCACCACCCCGTGATGTTTTTCTCACTCCTACTAGTGAATCTAATGTAACACACACCCATACAATTCGCACCACCCCGTGATGTTTTTCTCACTCCTACTAGTGAATCTAATGTAACACACAGCCATACAATGCGCACCACCCCGTGATGTTTTTCTCACTCCTACTAGTGAATGTAATGTAACACACACCCATACAATGCGCACCACCCCGTGATGTTTTTCTCACTCCTACTAGTGAATGTAATGTAACACACACCCATACAATGCGCACCACCCCGTGATATTTTTCTCACTGCTACTAGTGAATGTAATGTAACACACACCCATACAATGCGCACCACCCCGTTATGTTTTTCTCACTCCTACTAGTGAATCCAATGTAACACACACCCATACAATGCGCACCACCCCGTGATGTTTTTCTCACTCCTAGTAGTGAATGTAATGTAACACACACCCATACAATGCGCACCACCCCGTGATGTTTTTCTCACTCCTAGTAGTGAATGTAATGTAACACACACCCGTACAATGCGCACCACCCCGTGATGTTTTTCTCACTCCTACTAGTGAATGTAATGTAACACACACCCGTACAATGCGCACCACCCCGTGATGTTTTTCTCACTCCTACTAGTGAATGTAATGTAACACACACCCGTACAATGCGCACCACCCCGTGATGTTTTTCTCACTCCTACTAGTGAATGTAATGTAACACACACCCGTACAATGCGCACAACCCCGTGTTGTTTTTCTCACTCCTACTAGTGAATGTAATGTAACACACACCCGTACAATGGGCACAACCCCGTGTTGTTTTTCTCACTCTTACTAGTGAATGTAATGTAACACACACCCGTACAATGGGCACCACCCCGTGTTTTTTTTCTCACTCCTACTAGTGAATGTAATGTAACACACACCCGTACAATGGGCACCACTCCGTGTTTTTTTTCTCACTCCTACTAGTGAATGTAATGTAACACACACCCGTACAATGCGCACCACCCCGTGATGTTTTTCTCACTCCTACTAGTGAATGTAATGTAACACACACCCATACAATGCGCACCACCCCGTGATGTTTTTCTCACTGCTACTAGTGAATCTCATGTAACACACACCCATACAATGCGCACCACCCCGTGATATTTTTCTCACTGCTACTAGTGAATCTCATGTAACACACACCCATACAATGCGCACCACCCCGTGATGTTTTTCTCACTGCTACTAGTGAATCTAATGTAACACACACCCATACAACGCGCACCACCCCGTGATGTTTTTCTCACTGGTACTAGTGAATCTAATGTAACACACACCCATACAATGCGCACCACCCCGTGATGTTTTTCTCACTCCTGCTAGTGAATGTAATGTAACACACACCCGTACAATGCGCACCACCCCGTGATGTTTTTCTCACTCCTGCTAGTGAATGTAATGTAACACACACCCGTACAATGCGCACCACCCCGTGATGCTTTTCTCACTCCTGCTAGTGAATGTAATGTAACACACACCCGTACAATGCGCACCACCCCGTGATGTTTTTCTCACTCCTGCTAGTGAATGTAATGTAACACACACCCGTACAATGCGCACCACACCGTGATGTTTTTCTCAACCTACTAGTGAATGTAATGTAACACACACCCATACAATGCGCACCACCCTGTGATGTTTTTCTCACTGCTACTAGTGAATCTAATGTAACACACACCCATACAATGCGCACCACCCCGTGATGTTTTTCTCACTGCTACTAGTGAATCTAATGTAACACACACCCATACAATGCGCACCACCCCGTGATGTTTTTCTCACTGCTACTAGTGAATCTAATGTAACACACACCCATACAATGCGCACCACCCCGTGATGTTTTTCTCACTGCTACTAGTGAATCTCATGTAACACACACCCATACAATGCGCACCACCCCGTGATGTTTTTCTCACTGCTACTAGTGAATCTCATGTAACACACACCCATAAAATGCGCACCACCCCGTGATGTTTTTCTCACTGCTACTAGTGAATGTAATGTAACACACACCCGTACAATGCGCACCACCCCGTGATGTTTTTCTCACTCCTGCTAGTGAATGTAATGTAACACACACCCGTACAATGCGCACCACCCCGTGATGTTTTTCTCACTCCTGCTAGTGAATGTAATGTAACACACACCCGTACAATGCGCACCACCCCGTGATGTTTTTCTCACTCCTGCTAGTGAATGTAATGTAACACACACCCATACAATGCGCACCACCCCGTGATGTTTTTCTCACTGCTACTAGTGAATCTAATGTAACACACACCCATACAATGCGCACCACCCCGTGATGTTTTTCTCACTGCTACTAGTGAATCTCATGTAACACACACCCATACAATGCGCACCACCCCGTGATGTTTTTCTCACTGCTACTAGTGAATCTCATGTAACACACACCCATAAAATGCGCACCACCCCGTGATGTTTTTCTCACTGCTACTAGTGAATGTAATGTAACACACACCCGTACAATGCGCACCACCCCGTGATGTTTTTCTCACTCCTGCTAGTGAATGTAATGTAACACACACCCGTACAATGCGCACCACCCCGTGATGTTTTTCTCACTCCTGCTAGTGAATGTAATGTAACACACACCCGTACAATGCGCACCAACCCGTGATGTTTTTCTCACTCCTACTAGTGAATGTAATGTAACACACACCCATACAATGCGCACCAGCCCGTGATGTTTTTCTCACTCCTGCTAGTGAATGTAATGTAACACACACCCGTACAATGCGCACCACCCCGTGTTGTTTTTCTCACTCCTACTAGTGAATGTAATGTAACACAAACCCGTACAATGGGCACCACCCCGTGTTTTTTTTTCTCACTCCTACTCGTGAATGTAATGTAACACACACCCGTACAATGGGCACCACCCCGTGATGTTTTTCTCACTCCTGCTAGTGAATGTAATGTAACACACACCCGTACAATGCGCACCACCCCGTGATGTTTTTCTCACTCCTGCTAGTGAATGTAATGTAACACACACCCGTACAATGCGCACCACCCCGTGATGTTTTTCTCACTGCTACTAGTGAATCTAATGTAACACACACCCATACAATGCGCACCACCCCGTGATGTTTTTCTCACTGCTACTAGTGAATCTAATGTAACACACACCCATACAATGCGCACCCCCCCGTGATGTTTTTCTCACTCCTACTAGTGAATGTAATGTAACACACACCCATACAATGCGCACCCCCCCGTGATGTTTTTCTCACTCCTACTAGTGAATGTAATGTAACACACACCCATACAATGCGCAGCCCCCCGTGATGTTTTTCTCACTCCTAGTAGAGAATGTAATGTAACACACACCCATACAATGTGCACCCCCCCGTGATGTTTTTCTCACTCCTACTAGTGAATGTAATGTAACACACACCCATACAATGCGCACCGCCCCGTGATGTTTTTCTCACTCCTACTAGTGAATGTAATGTAACACACACCCATAAAATGCGCACCACCCCGTAATGTTTTTCTCACTCCTACTAGTGAATCTAATGTAACACACACCCATACAATGCGCACCACCCCGTGATGTTTTTCTCACTCCTACTAGTGAATGTAATGTAACAAAAACCCATACAATGCGCACCACCCCGTGATGTTTTTCTCACTCCTACTAGTGAATGTAATGTAACACACACCTGTACAAAGCGCACCCCCCCGTGATGTTTTTCTCACTCATACTAGTGAATGTAATGTAACACACACCCGTACAATGCGCACCACCCCTGATGTTTTTCTCACTCCTACTAGTGAATGTAATGTAACACACACCCGTACAATGCGCACCCCCCGTGATGTTTTTCTCACTCCTACTAGTGAATGTAATGTAACACACACCCGTACAATGCGCACCACCCCGTGATGTTTTTCTCACTCCTAGTAGTGAATGAAATGTAACACACACCCGTACAATGCGCACCACCCCGTGATGTTTTTCTCACTCCTACTAGTGAATGTAATGTAACACACACCCGTACAATGCGCACCACCCCGTGATGTTTTTCTCACTCCTACTAGTGAATGTAATGTAACTCAAACCCGTACAATGAGCACAACCCCGTGTTGTTTTTCTCACTCCTACTAGTGAATGTAATGTAACACACACCCGTACAATGCGCACAACCCCGTGTTGTTTTTCTCACTCCTACTAGTGAATGTAATGTAACACACACCCGTACAATGGGCACGACCCCGTGTTGTTTTTCTCACTCCTACTAGTGAATGTAATGTAACACACACCCGTACAATGGGCACGACCCCGTGTTTTTTTTCTCACTCCTACTAGTGAATGTAATGTAACACACACCCGTAAAATGCGCACCACCCCGTGATGTTTTTCTCACTCCTACTAGTGAATGTAATGTAACACACACCCATACAATGCGCACCAACCCGTGATGTTTTTCTCACTCCTGCTATTGAATGTAATGTAACACACACCCGTACAATGCGCACCACCCCGTGATGTTTTTCTCACTCCTGCTAGTGAATGTAATGTAACACACACCCGTACAATGTGCACCACCACGTGATGTTTTTCTCACTGCTACTAGTGAATGTAATGTAACACACACCCGTATAATGCGCACCACCCCGTGATGTTTTTCTCACTCCTACTAGTGAATGTAATGTAACACACACCCGTACAATGGGCACCACCCCGTGTTGTTTTTCTCACTCCTACTAGTGAATGTAATGTAACACACACCCGTACAATGGGCACCACCTCATGTTTTTTTTCTCTCTCCTACTAGTGAATGTAATGTAACACACACCCGTACAATGCGCACCACCCCGTGATGTTTTTCTCACTCCTACTAGTGAATCTAATGTAACACACACCCATACAATGCGCACCACCCCGTGATGTTTTTCTCACTCCTACTAGTGAATGTAATGTAACACACACCCCTACAATGCGCACCACCCCGTGATGTTTTTCTCACTCCTACTAGTGAATGTAATGTAACACACACCCCTACAATGCGCAACACCCCGTGATGTTTTTCTCACTCCTACTAGTGAATGTAATGTAACACACATCCATACAATGCGCACCACCCCGTGATGTTTTTCTCACTCCTACTAGTAAATGTAATGTAACACACACCCATACAATGCGCACCACCCCGTGATGTTTTTCTCACTCCTGCTAGTGAATGTAATGTTACACACACCCGTACAATGCGCACCACCCCGTGATGTTTTTCTCACTCCTGCTAGTGAATGTAATGTAACACACACCGGTACAATGCGCACCACACCGTGATGATTTTCTCACTCCTACTAGTGAATGTAATGTAACACACACCCATACAATGCGCACCACCCCGTGATCTTTTTCTCACTGCTACTAGTGAATCTAATGTAACACACACCCATACAATGCGCACCACCCCGTGATGTCTTTCTCACTGCTACTAGTGAATCTAATGTAACACACACCCATACAATGCGCACCACCCCGTGATGTTTTTCTCACTGCTACTAGTGAATCTAATGTAACACACACCCATAAAATGCGCACCACCCCGTGATGTTTTTCTCACTGCTACTAGTGAATCTCATGTAACACACACCCATACAATGCGCACCACCCCGTGATGTTTTTCTCACTGCTACTAGTGAATGTAATGTAACACACACCCATACAATGCGCACCACCCCGTGATGTTTTTCTCACTGCTACTAGTGAATCTAATGTAACACACACCCATACAATGCGCACCACCCCGTGATGTTTTTCTCACTGCTACTAGTGAATCTAATGTAACACACACCCATACAATGCGCACCACCCCGTGATGATTTTCTCACTGCTACTAGTGAATCTAATGTAACACACACCCATACAATGCGCACCACCCCGTGATGTTTTTCTCACTGCTACTAGTGAATCTCATGTAACACACACCCATACAATGCGCACCACCCCGTGATGTTTTTCTCACTCCTACTAGTGAATCCAATGTAACACAGACCCATACAATGCGCACCACCCCGTGATGTTTTTCTCACTCCTACTACGAATACAATGTAACACACACCCATACAATGCGCACCACCCCGTGATGTTTTTCTCACTCCTACTAGTGAATGTAATGTAACACACACCCATACAATGCGCACCACCCCGTGATGTTTTTCTCACTCCTACTAGTGAATCTAATGTAACACACACCCATACAATGCGCACCACCCCGTGATGTTTTTCTCACTGCTACTAGTGAATCTAATGTAACACACACCCATACAATGCGCACCACCCCGTGATGTTTTTCTCACTGCTACTAGTGAATCTCATGTAACACACACCCATACAATGCGCACCACCCCGTGATGTTTTTCTCACTGCTACTAGTGAATCTCATGTAACACACACCCATACAATGCGCACCACCCCGTGATGTTTTTCACACTGCTACTAGTGAATCTAATGTAACACACACGCATACAACGCGCACCACCCCGTGATGTTTTTCTCACTGCTACTAGTGAATCTAATGTAACACACACCCATACAATGCGCACCACCCCGTGATGTTTTTCTCACTCCTGCTAGTGAATGTAATGTAACACACACCCGTACAATGCGCACCACCCCGTGATGTTTTTCTCACTCCTGCTAGTGAATGTAATGTAACACACACCCGTACAATGCGCACCACCCCGTGATGTTTTTCTCACTCCTGCTAGTGAATGTAATGTAACACACACCCGTACAATGCGCACCATCCCGTGATGTTTTTCTCACTCCTGCTAGTGAATGTAATGTAACACACACCCGTACAATGCGCACCACCCCGTGATGTTTTTCTCTCTCCTAGTAGTGAATGTAATGTAACACACACCCGTACAATGCGCACCACCCCGTGATGTTTTCTCACTCCTACTAGTGAATGTAATGTAACACACACCCGTACAATGCGCACCACCCCGAGATGTTTTTCTCACTCCTACTAGTGAATGTAATGTAACACACACCTGTACAATGCGCACCACCCCGTGATGTTTTTCTCATTCCTACTAGTGAATGTAATGTAACACACACCCGTACAATGCGCACAACCCCGTGTTGTTTTTCTCACTCCTACTAGTGAATGTAATGTAACACACACCCGTACAATGGGCACAACCCCGTGTTGTTTTTCTCACTCCTACTAGTGAATGTAATGTAATACACACCCGTACAATGGGCACCACCCCGTGTTTTTTTTCTCCCTCCTACTAGTGAATGTAATGTAACACACACCCGTACAATGCGAACCACCCCGTGATGTTTTTCTCACTCCTACTAGTGAATGTAATGTAACACACACCCATACAATGCGCACCACCCCGTGATGTTTTTCTCACTCCTACTACTGAATGTAATGTAACACACACCCATACAATGCGCACCACCCCGTGATGTTTTTCTCACTCCTGCTACTGAATGTAATGTAGCACACACCCGTACAATGTGCACCACCCC
The DNA here is from genome assembly GCF_034190915.1 of Cavia porcellus. Taxonomy (NCBI): domain Eukaryota; kingdom Metazoa; phylum Chordata; class Mammalia; order Rodentia; family Caviidae; genus Cavia; species Cavia porcellus. The sequence goes on along the minus strand of NW_026947759.1, from coordinate 127,265 downwards.
GTGATGTTTTTCTCACTCCTACTAGTGAATGTAATGTAACACACACCCGTACAATGCGCACCACCCCGTGATGTTTTTCTCACTCCTAATAGTGAATGTAATGTAACACACACCCGTACAATGCGCACAACCCCGTGATGTTTTTCTCACTCCTACTAGTGAATGTAATGTAACACACACCCGTACAATGCGCACCACCACGTGATGTTTTTCTCACTCCTACTAGTGAATGTAATGTAACACACACCCGTACAATGGGCACCACCCCGTGTTGTTTTTCTCACTCCTACAAGTGAATGTAATGTAACACACACCCGTACAATGCGCACCACCCCGTGATGTTTTTCTCACTCCTACTCGTGAATGTAATGTAACACACACCCGTACAATGGGCACCACCCCGTGTTTTTTTTCTCACTCCTACTAGTGAATGTAATGTAACACACACCCGTACAATGCGCACCACCCCGTGATGTTTTTCTCACTCCTACTAGTGAATGTAATGTAACACACACCCATACAATGCGCACCACCACGTGATGTTTTTCTCACTCCTACTAGTGAATCTAATGTAACACACACCCATACAATGCGCACCACCCCGTGATGTTTTTCTCACTCCTACTAGTGAATGTAACGTAACACACACCCCTACAATGCACACCACCCCGTGATGTTTTTCTCACTCCCACTAGTGAATGTAATGTAACACACACCCCTACAATGCGCAACACCCCGTGATGTTTTTCTCACTCCTACTAGTGAATGTAATGTAACACACACCCATACAATGCGCACCACCCTGTGATGTTTTTCTCACTCCTACTAGTGAATGTAATGTAACACACACCCATACAATGCGCACCACCCCGTGATGTTTTTCTCACTCCTGCTGGTGAATGTAATGTAACACACACCCGTACAATGCGCACCACCCCGTGATGTTTTTCTCACTCCTGCTAGTGAATGTAATGTAACACACACCCGTACAATGCGCACCACCCCGTGATGTTTTTCTCACTCCTGCTAGTGAATGTAATGTAACACACACCCGTACAATGCGCACCACCCCGTGATGTTTTTCTCACTCCTGCTAGTGAATGTAATGTAACACACACCCGTACAATGCGCACCACACCATGATGTTTTTCTCAATCCTACTAGTGAATGTAATGTAACACACACCCATACAATGCGCACCACCCTGTGATGTTTTTCTCACTGCTACTAGTGAATCTAATGTAACACACACCCATACAATGCGCACCACCGCGTGATGATTTTCTCACTGCTACTAGTGAATCTAATGTAACACACACCCATACAATGCGCACCACCCCGTGATGTTTTTCTCACTCCTACTAGTGAATGTAATGTAACACACACCCATACAATGCGCACCACCCCGTGATGTTTTTCTCACTCCTACTAGTGAATCTAATGTAACACACACCCATACAATGCGCACCACCCCGTGATGTTTTTCTCACTCCTACTAGTGAATCTAATGTAACACACACCCATACAATGCGCACCACCCCGTGATGTTTTTCTCACTGCTACTAGTGAATCTAATGTAACACACACCCATACAATGCGCACCACGCCTTGATGTTTTTCTCACTGCTACTAGTGAATCTCATGTAACACACACCCATACAATGCGCACCACACCGTGATGTTTTTCTCACTGCTACTAGTGAATCTAATGTAACACACACCCATACAACGCGCACCAACCCGTGATGTTTTTCTCACTGCTACTAGTGAATCTAATGTAACACACACCCATACAACGCGCACCACCCGTGATGTTTTTCTCACTGCTACTAGTGAATCTAATGTAACACACACCCATACAATGCGCACCACCCCGTGATGTTTTTCTCACTGCTACTAGTGAATCTCATGTAACACACACCCATACAATGCGCACCACCCCATGATGTTTTTCTCACTGCTACTAGTGAATGTAATGTAACACACACCCATAGAATGCGCACCACCCCGTGATGTTTTTCTCACTCCTACTATTGAATCCAATGTAACACACACCCATACAATGCGCACCACCCCGTGATGTTTTTCTCACTCCTACTAGTGAATCCAATGTAACACACACCCATACAATCCGCACCACCCCGTGATGTTTTTCTCACTCCTACTAGTGAATGTAATGTAACACACACCCATACAATGCGCACCACCCCGTGATGTTTTTCTCACTCCTACTAGTGAACCTAATGTAACACACACCCATACAATGCGCACCACCCCGTGATGTTTTTCTCACTCCTACTAGTGAATGTAATGTAACACACACCCATACAATGCGCACCACCCCGTGATGTTTTTCTCACTCCTACTAGTGAATGTAATGTAACACACACCCATACAATGCGCACCACCCCGTGATGTTTTTCTCACTGCTACTAGTGAATGTAATGTAACACACACCCATACAATGCGCACCACCCCGTTATGTTTTTCTCACTCCTACTAGTGAATCCAATGTAACACACACCCATACAATGCGCAACACCCCGTGATGTTTTTCTCACTCCTAGTAGTGAATGTAATGTAACACACACCCATACAATGCGCACCACCCCGTGATGTTTTTCTCACTCCTAGTAGTGAATGTAATGTAACACACACCCGTACAATGCGCACCACCCCGTGATGTTTTTCTCACTCCTACTAGTGAATGTAATGTAACACACACCCGTACAATGCGCACCACCCCGTGATGTTTTTCTCACTCCTACTAGTGAATGTAATGTAGCACACACCCGTACAATGCGCACCACCCCGTGATGTTTTTCTCACTCCTACTAGTGAATGTAATGTAACACACACCCGTACAATGCGCACAACCCCGTGTTGTTTTTCTCACTCCTACTAGTGAATGTAATGTAACACACACCCGTACAATGGGCACAACCCCGTGTTGTTTTTCTCACTCTTACTAGTGAATGTAATGTAACACACACCCGTACAATGGGCACCACCCCGTGTTTTTTTTCTCACTCCTACTAGTGAATGTAATGTAACACACACCCGTACAATGGGCACCACTCCGTGTTTTTTTTCTCACTCCTACTAGTGAATGTAATGTAACACACACCCGTACAATGCGCACCACCCCGTGATGTTTTTCTCACTCCTACTAGTGAATGTAATGTAACACACACCCATACAATACGCACAACCCCGTGATGTTTTTCTCACTCCCGCTAGTGAATGTAAAGTAACACACACCCATACAATGCGCACCACCCCGTGATGTTTTTCTCACTCCTGCTAGTGAATGTAATGTAACACACACCCGTACAATGCGCACCACCCCGTGATGTTTTTCTCACTCCTGCTAGTGAATGTAATGTAACACACACCCGTACAATGCGCACCACCCCGTGATGTTTTTCTCACTCCTACTAGTGAATGTAATGTAACACACACCCGTACAATGCGCACCACCCCGTGATGTTTTTCTCACTCCTACTAGTGAATGTAATGTAACACACACCCGTACAATGCGCACCACCCCGTGATGTTTTTCTCACTCCTACTAGTGAATGTAATGTAACACACACCCATACAATGCGCACCACCCCGTGATGTTTTTCTCACTCCTACTAGTGAATCCAATGTAACACACACCCATACAATGCGCACCACCCCGTGATGGTTTTCTCACTCCTAATAGTGAATCTAATGTAACACACAGCCATACAATGCGCACCACCCCGTGATGTTTTTCTCACTCCTACTAGTGAATGTAATGTAACACACACCCATACAATGCGCACCACCCCGTGATGTTTTTCTCACTGCTACTAGTGAATCTCATGTAACACACACCCATACAATGCGCACCACACCGTGATGTTTTTCTCACTGCTACTAGTGAATCTAATGTAACACACACCCATACAACGCGCACCACCCCGTGATGTTTTTCTCACTGCTACTAGTGAATCTAATGTAACACACACCCATACAACGCGCACCACCCCGTGATGTTTTTCTCACTGCTACTAGTGAATCTAATGTAACACACACCCATACAATGCGCACCACCCCGTGATGTTTTTCTCACTGCTACTAGTGAATCTCATGTAACACACACCCATACAATGCGCACCACCCCGTGATGTTTTTCTCACTGCTACTAGTGAATGTAATGTAACACACACCCATACAATGCGCACCACCCCGTGATGTTTTTCTCACTCCTACTAGTGAATCCAATGTAACACACACCCATACAATGCGCACCACCCCGTGATGTTTTTCTCACTCCTACTAGTGAATCCAATGTAACACACACCCATACAATCCGCACCACCCCGTGATGTTTTTCTCACTCCTACTAGTGAATGTAATGTAACACACACCCATACAATGCGCACCACCCCGTGATGTTTTTCTCACTCCTACTAGTGAATCTAATGTAACACACACCCATACAATTCGCACCACCCCGTGATGTTTTTCTCACTCCTACTAGTGAATCTAATGTAACACACAGCCATACAATGCGCACCACCCCGTGATGTTTTTCTCACTCCTACTAGTGAATGTAATGTAACACACACCCATACAATGCGCACCACCCCGTGATGTTTTTCTCACTCCTACTAGTGAATGTAATGTAACACACACCCATACAATGCGCACCACCCCGTGATGTTTTTCTCACTGCTACTAGTGAATGTAATGTAACACACACCCATACAATGCGCACCACCCCGTTATGTTTTTCTCACTCCTACTAGTGAATCCAATGTAACACACACCCATACAATGCGCACCACCCCGTGATGTTTTTCTCACTCCTAGTAGTGAATGTAATGTAACACACACCCATACAATGCGCACCACCCCGTGATGTTTTTCTCACTCCTAGTAGTGAATGTAATGTAACACACACCCGTACAATGCGCACCACCCCGTGATGTTTTTCTCACTCCTACTAGTGAATGTAATGTAACACACACCCGTACAATGCGCACCACCCCGTGATGTTTTTCTCACTCCTACTAGTGAATGTAATGTAACACACACCCGTACAATGCGCACCACCCCGTGATGTTTTTCTCACTCCTACTAGTGAATGTAATGTAACACACACCCGTACAATGCGCACAACCCCGTGTTGTTTTTCTCACTCCTACTAGTGAATGTAATGTAACACACACCCGTACAATGGGCACAACCCCGTGTTGTTTTTCTCACTCTTACTAGTGAATGTAATGTAACACACACCCGTACAATGGGCACCACCCCGTGTTTTTTTTCTCACTCCTACTAGTGAATGTAATGTAACACACACCCGTACAATGGGCACCACTCCGTGTTTTTTTTCTCACTCCTACTAGTGAATGTAATGTAACACACACCCGTACAATGCGCACCACCCCGTGATGTTTTTCTCACTCCTACTAGTGAATGTAATGTAACACACACCCATACAATGCGCACCACCCCGTGATGTTTTTCTCACTGCTACTAGTGAATCTCATGTAACACACACCCATACAATGCGCACCACCCCGTGATATTTTTCTCACTGCTACTAGTGAATCTCATGTAACACACACCCATACAATGCGCACCACCCCGTGATGTTTTTCTCACTGCTACTAGTGAATCTAATGTAACACACACCCATACAACGCGCACCACCCCGTGATGTTTTTCTCACTGGTACTAGTGAATCTAATGTAACACACACCCATACAATGCGCACCACCCCGTGATGTTTTTCTCACTCCTGCTAGTGAATGTAATGTAACACACACCCGTACAATGCGCACCACCCCGTGATGTTTTTCTCACTCCTGCTAGTGAATGTAATGTAACACACACCCGTACAATGCGCACCACCCCGTGATGCTTTTCTCACTCCTGCTAGTGAATGTAATGTAACACACACCCGTACAATGCGCACCACCCCGTGATGTTTTTCTCACTCCTGCTAGTGAATGTAATGTAACACACACCCGTACAATGCGCACCACACCGTGATGTTTTTCTCAACCTACTAGTGAATGTAATGTAACACACACCCATACAATGCGCACCACCCTGTGATGTTTTTCTCACTGCTACTAGTGAATCTAATGTAACACACACCCATACAATGCGCACCACCCCGTGATGTTTTTCTCACTGCTACTAGTGAATCTAATGTAACACACACCCATACAATGCGCACCACCCCGTGATGTTTTTCTCACTGCTACTAGTGAATCTAATGTAACACACACCCATACAATGCGCACCACCCCGTGATGTTTTTCTCACTGCTACTAGTGAATCTCATGTAACACACACCCATACAATGCGCACCACCCCGTGATGTTTTTCTCACTGCTACTAGTGAATCTCATGTAACACACACCCATAAAATGCGCACCACCCCGTGATGTTTTTCTCACTGCTACTAGTGAATGTAATGTAACACACACCCGTACAATGCGCACCACCCCGTGATGTTTTTCTCTCTCCTAGTAGTGAATGTAATGTAACACACACCCGTACAATGCGCACCACCCCGTGATGTTTTCTCACTCCTACTAGTGAATGTAATGTAACACACACCCGTACAATGCGCACCACCCCGAGATGTTTTTCTCACTCCTACTAGTGAATGTAATGTAACACACACCTGTACAATGCGCACCACCCCGTGATGTTTTTCTCACTCCTACTAGTGAATGTAATGTAACACACACCCGTACAATGCGCACAACCCCGTGTTGTTTTTCTCACTCCTACTAGTGAATGTAATGTAACACACACCCGTACAATGGGCACAACCCCGTGTTGTTTTTCTCACTCCTACTAGTGAATATAATGTAATACACACCCGTACAATGGGCACCACCCCGTGTTTTTTTTCTCACTCCTACTAGTGAATGTAATGTAACACACACCCGTACAATGCGCACCACCCCGTGATGTTTTTCTCACTCCTACTAGTGAATGTAATGTAACACACACCCATACAATGCGCACCACCCCGTGATGTTTTTCTCACTCCTACTACTGAATGTAATGTAACACACACCCATACAATGCGCACCACCCCGTGATGTTTTTCTCACTCCTGCTACTGAATGTAATGTAACACACACCCGTACAATGCGCACCACCCCGTGATGTTTTTCTCACTCCTACTAGTGAATGTAATGTAACACACACCCGTACAATGCGCACCACCCCGTGATGTTTTTCTCACTCCTACTAGTGAATGTAATGTAACACACACCCGTACAATGCGCACCACCCCGTGATGTTTTTCTCACTCCTACTAGTGAATGTAATGTAACACACACCCGTACAATGCGCACCACCCCGTGATGTTTTTCTCACTCCTACTAGTGAATGTAATGTAACACACACCCGTACAATGGGCACCACCCCGTGTTGTTTTTCTCACTCCTACTAGTGAATGTAATGTAACACAAACCCGTACAATGGGCACCACCCCGTGTTTTTTTTTCTCACTCCTACTCGTGAATGTAATGTAACACACACCCGTACAATGGGCACCACCCCGTGTTTTTTTTCTCACTCCTACTAGTGAATGTAATGTAACACACACCCGTACAATGCGCACCACCCCATGATGTTTTTCTCACTCCTACTAGTGAATGTAATGTAACACACACCCATACAATGCGCACCACCACGTGATGTTTTTCTCACTCCTACTAGTGAATCTAATGTAACACACACCCATACAATGCGCACCACCCCGTGATGTTTTTCTCACTCCTACTAGTGAATGTAACGTAACACACACCCCTACAATGCACACCACCCCGTGATGTTTTTCTCACTCCTACTAGTGAATGTAATGTAACACACACCCCTACAATGCGCAACACCCCGTGATGTTTTTCTCACTCCTACTAGTGAATGTAATGTAACACACACCCATACAATGCGCACCACCCTGTGATGTTTTTCTCACTCCTACTAGTGAATGTAATGTAACACACACCCATACAATGCGCACCACCCCGTGATGTTTTTCTCACTCCTGCTGGTGAATGTAATGTAACACACACCCGTACAATGCGCACCACCCCGTGATGTTTTTCTCACTCCTGCTAGTGAATGTAATGTAACACACACCCGTACAATGCGCACCACCCCGTGATGTTTTTCTCACTCCTGCTAGTGAATGTAATGTAACACACACCCGTACAATGCGCACCACCCCGTGATGTTTTTCTCACTCCTGCTAGTGAATGTAATGTAACACACACCCGTACAATGCGCACCACACCGTGATGTTTTTCTCAATCCTACTAGTGAATGTAATGTAACACACACCCATACAATGCGCACCACCCTGTGATGTTTTTCTCACTGCTACTAGTGAATCTAATGTAACACACACCCATACAATGCGCACCACCGCGTGATGATTTTCTCACTGCTACTAGTGAATCTAATGTAACACACACCCATACAATGCGCACCACCCCGTGATGTTTTTCTCACTCCTACTAGTGAATGTAATGTAACACACACCCATACAATGTGCACCACCCCGTGATGTTTTTCTCACTCCTACTAGTGAATCTAATGTAACACACACCCATACAATGCGCACCACCCCGTGATGTTTTTCTCACTCCTACTAGTGAATCTAATGTAACACACACCCATACAATGCGCACCACCCTGTGATGTTTTTCTCACTGCTACTAGTGAATCTAATGTAAAACACACCCATACAATGCGCACCACCCCGTGATGTTTTTCTCACTGCTACTAGTGAATCTCATGTAACACACACCCATACAATGCGCACCACACCGTGATGTTTTTCTCACTGCTACTAGTGAATCTAATGTAACACACACCCATACAACGCGCACCACCCCGTGATGTTTTTCTCACTGCTACTAGTGAATCTAATGTAACACACACCCATACAACGCGCACCACCCCGTGATGTTTTTCTCACTGCTACTAGTGAATCTAATGTAACACACACCCATACAATGCGCACCACCCCGTGATGTTTTTCTCACTGCTACTAGTGAATCTCATGTAACACACACCCATACAATGTGCACCACCCCGTGATGTTTTTCTCACTGCTACTAGTGAATCTCATGTAACACACACCCATACAATGCGCACCACCCCGTGATGTTTTTCTCACTCCTACTAGTGAATCCAATGTAACACACACCCATACAATGCGCACCACCCCGTGATGTTTTTCTCACTCCTACTAGTGAATCCAATGTAACACACACCCATACAATCCGCACCACCCCGTGATGTTTTTCTCACTCCTACTAGTGAATGTAATGTAACACACACCCATACAATGCGCACCACCCCGTGATGTTTTTCTCACTCCTACTAGTGAATCTAATGTAACACATACCCATACAATTCGCACCACCCCGTGATGTTTTTCTCACTCCTACTAGTGAATCTAATGTAACACACAGCCATACAATGCGCACCACCCCGTGATGTTTTTCTCACTCCTACTAGTGAATGTAATGTAACACACACCCATACAATGCGCACCACCCCGTGATGTTTTTCTCACTCCTACTAGTGAATGTAATGTAACACACACCCATACAATGCGCACCACCCCGTGATGTTTTTCTCACTGCTACTAGTGAATGTAATGTAACACACACCCATACAATGCGCACCACCCCGTTATGTTTTTCTCACTCCTACTAGTGAATCCAATGTAACACACACCCATACAATGCGCACCACCCCGTGATGTTTTTCTCACTCCTAGTAGTGAATGTAATGTAACACACACCCATACAATGCGCACCACCCCGTGATGTTTTTCTCACTCCTAGTAGTGAATGTAATGTAACACACACCCGTACAATGCGCACCACCCCGTGATGTTTTTCTCACTCCTACTAGTGAATGTAATGTAACACACGCCCGTACAATGCGCACCACCCCGTGATGTTTTTCTCACTCCTACTAGTGAATGTAATGTAACACACACCCGTACAATGCGCACCACCCCGTGATGTTTTTCTCACTCCTACTAGTGAATGTAATGTAACACACACCCGTACAATGCGCACAACCCCGTGTTGTTTTTCTCACTCCTACTAGTGAATGTAATGTAACACACACCCGTACAATGGGCACAACCCCGTGTTGTTTTTCTCACTCTTACTAGTGAATGTAATGTAACACACACCCGTACAATGGGCACCACCCCGTGTTTTTTTTCTCACTCCTACTAGTGAATGTAATGTAACACACACCCGTACAATGGGCACCACTCCGTGTTTTTTTTCTCACTCCTACTATTGAATGTAATGTAACACACACCCGTACAATGCGCACCACCCCGTGATGTTTTTCTCACTCCTACTAGTGAATGTAATGTAACACACACCCATACAATGCGCACCACCCCGTGATGTTTTTCTCACTCCTGCTAGTGAATGTAAAGTAACACACACCCGTACAATGCGCACCACCCCGTGATGTTTTTCTCACTCCTGCTAGTGAATGTAATGTAACACACACCCGTACAATGCGCACCACCCCGTGATGTTTTTCTCACTCCTGCTAGTGAATGTAATGTAACACACACCCGTACAATGCGCACCACCCCGTGATGTTTTTCTCACTCCTACTAGTGAATGTAATGTAACACACACCCGTACAATGCGCACCACCCCGTGATGTTTTTCTCACTCCTACTAGTGAATGTAATGTAACACACACCCGTACAATGCGCACCACCCCGTGATGTTTTTCTCACTCCTACTAGTGAATGTAATGTAACACACACCCATACAATGCGCACCACCCCGTGATGTTTTTCTCACTCCTACTAGTGAATCCAATGTAACACACACCCATACAATGCGCACCACCCCGTGATGGTTTTCTCACTCCTAATAGTGAATCTAATGTAACACACAGCATACAATGCGCACCACCCCGTGATGTTTTTCGCACTCCTACTAGTGAATGTAATGTAACACACACCCATACAATGCGCACCACCCCGTGATGTTTTTCTCACTGCTACTAGTGAATCTCATGTAACACACACCCATACAATGCGCACCACACCGTGATGTTTTTCTCACTGCTACTAGTGAATCTAATGTAACACACACCCATACAACGCGCACCACCCCGTGATGTTTTTCTCACTGCTACTAGTGAATCTAATGTAACACACACCCATACAACGCGCACCACCCCGTGATGTTTTTCTCACTGCTACTAGTGAATCTAATGTAACACACTCATACAATGCGCACCACCCCGTGATGTTTTTCTCACTGCTACTAGTGAATCTCATGTAACACACACCCATACAATGCGCACCACCCCGTGATGTTTTTCTCACTCCTAGTAGTGAATGTAATGTAACACACACCCGTACAATGCGCACCACCCCGTGATGTTTTTCTCACTCCTACTAGTGAATGTAATGTAACACACACCCATACAATGCGCACCACCCCGTGATGTTTTTCTCACTCCTACTAGTGAATGTAATGTAACACACACCCGTACAATGCGCACCACCCCGTGATGTTTTTCTCACTCCTACTAGTGAATGTAATGTAACACACACCCGTACAATGCGCACAACCCCGTGTTGTTTTTCTCACTCCTACTAGTGAATGTAATGTAACACACACCCGTACAATGGGCACAACCCCGTGTTGTTTTTCTCACTCTTAATAGTGAATGTAATGTAACACACACCCGTACAATGGGCACCACCCCGTGTTTTTTTTCTCACTCCTACTAGTGAATGTAATGTAACACACACCCGTACAATGGGCACCACTCCGTGTTTTTTTTCTCACTCCTACTAGTGAATGTAATGTAACACACACCCGTACAATGCGCACCACCCCGTGATGTTTTTCTCACTCCTACTAGTGAATGTAATGTAACACACACCCATACAATGCGCACCACCCCGTGATGTTTTTCTCACTCCTGCTAGTGAATGTAAAGTAACACACACCCGTACAATGCGCACCACCCCGTGATGTTTTTCTCACTCCTGCTAGTGAATGTAATGTAACACACACCCGTACAATGCGCACCACCCCGTGATGTTTTTCTCACTCCTACTAGTGAATGTAATGTAACACACACCCGTACAATGCGCACCACCCCGTGATGTTTTTCTCACTCCTACTAGTGAATGTAATGTAACACACACCCGTACAATGCGCACCACCCCGTGATGTTTTTCTCACTCCTACTAGTGAATGTAATGTAACACACACCCGTACAATGCGCACCACCCCGTGATGTTTTTCTCACTCCTACTAGTGAATGTAATGTAACACACACCCATACAATGCGCACCACCCCGTGATGTTTTTCTCACTCCTACTAGTGAATCCAATGTAACACACACCCATACAATGCGCACCACCCCGTGATGGTTTTCTCACTCCTAATAGTGAATCTAATGTAACACACAGCCATACAATGCGCACCACCCCGTGATGTTTTTCTCACTCCTACTAGTGAATGTAATGTAACACACACCCATACAATGCGCACCACCCCGTGATGTTTTTCTCACTCCTACTAGTGAATTTAATGTAACACACACCCATACAATGCGCACCACCCCGCGATGTTTTTCAGAAACCTATCCTACATTGCCACTGCATGTTCCCTGACCTCCCCATGCTGACCACCCCGCGGTGCTTTTCTCCATCCTACATTGCCACTCACTGCCTATCCTAATTCAGACCCTCCGATTCACACCATCCCGTGATGTTTTTCTCACTCCTACTAGTGAATCCAATGTAACACACACCCATACAATGCGCACCACCCCGTGATGTTTTTCTCACTCCTGCTAGTGAATGTAATGTAACACACACCCGTACAATGCGCACCACCCCGTGATGTTTTTCTCACTCCTGCTAGTGAACGTAATGTAACACACACCCGTACAATGCGCACCACCCCGTGATGTTTTTCTCACTCCTGCTAGTGAATGTAATGTAACACACACCCGTACAATGCGCACCACCCCGTGATGTTTTTCTCACTCCTGGTAGTGAATGTAATGTAACACACACCCGTACAATGCGCACCACACAGTGATGTTTTTCTCAATCCTACTAGTGAATGTAATGTAACACACACCCATACAATGCGCACCACCCCGTGATGTTTTTCTCACTGCTACTAGTGAATGTAATGTAACACACACCCATACAGTGCGCACCACCCCGTGATGTTTTTCTCACTGCTACTAGTGAATCTAATGTAACACACACCCATACAATGCGCACCACCCCGTCATGTTTTTCTCACTGCTACTAGTGAATCTCATGTAACACACACCCATACAATGCGCACCACCCCGTGATGTTTTTCTCACTGCTACTAGTGAATCTCATGTAACACACACCCATACAATGCGCACCACCCCGTGATGTTTTTCTCACTGCTACTAGTGAATCTAATGTAACACACACCCATACAATGCGCACCACCCCGTGCTGTTTTTCTCACTGCTACTAGTGAATCTCATGTAACACACACCCATACAATGCGCACCACCCCGTGATGTTTTTCTCACTGCTACTAGTGAATCTAATGTAACACACACCCATACAATGCGCACCACCCCGTGATGTTTTTCTCACTCCTAGTAATGAATGTAATGTAACACACACCCATACAATGCGCACCACCCCGTGATGTTTTTCTCACTCCTACTAGTGAATGTAATGTAACGCACACCCATACAATGCGCACCACCACTTGATGTATTTCTCACTCCTACTAGTGAATGTAATGTAACGCACACCCATACAATGCGCACCACCCCGTGATGTTTTTCTCACTCCTACTCGTGAATGTAATGTAACACACACCCGTACAATGCGCACCACCCCGTGATGTTTTTCTCACTCCTACTAGTGAATGTAATGTAACACACACCCGTACAATGAGCACCACCCCGTGATGTTTTTCTCACTCCTACTAGTGAATGTAATGTAACACACACCCGTACAATGCGCACCACCCCGTGATGTTTTTCTCACTCCTACTAGTGAATGTAATGTAACACACACCCATACAATGCGCACCACCCCGTGATGTTTTTCTCACTCCTACTAGTGAATGTAATGTAACACACACCCATACAATGCGCACCACCCCGTGATGTTTTTCTCACTCCTACTAGTGAATGTAATGTAACACACACCCATACAATGCGACCCCCCCGTGATGTTTTTCTCACTCCTACTAGTGAATGTAATGTAACACACACCCATACAATGCGCACCCCCCCGTGATGTTTCTCTCACTCCTACTAGTGAATGTAATGTAACACACACCCGTACAATGCGCACCACCCCGTGATGTTTTTCTCACACCTACTAGTGAATGTAATGTAACACACACCCGTACAATGCGCACCACCCCGTGATGTTTTTCTCACTCCTACTAGTGAATGTAATGTAACACACACCCATACAATGCGCACCACCCCGTGATGTTTTTCTCACTCCTACTAGTGAATCCAATGTAACACACACCCATACAATGCGCACCACCCCGTGATGGTTTTCTCACTCCTAATAGTGAATCTAATGTAACACACAGCCATACAATGCGCACCACCCCGTGATGTTTTTCTCACTCCTACTAGTGAATGTAATGTAACACACACCCATACAATGCGCACCACCCCGTGATGTTTTTCTCACTCCTACTAGTGAATTTAATGTAACACACACCCATACAATGCGCACCACCCCGCGATGTTTTTCAGAAACCTATCCTACATTGCCACTGCATGTTCCCGGACCTCCCCATGCTGACCACCCCGCGGTGCTTTTCTCCATCCTACATTGCCACTCACTGCCTATCCTAATTCAGACCCTCCGATTCACACTATCCCGTGATGTTTTTCTCACTCCTACTAGTGAATCCAATGTAACACACACCCATACAATGCGCACCACCCCGTGATGTTTTTCTCACTCCTGCTAGTGAATGTAATGTAACACACACCCGTACAATGCGCACCACCCCGTGATGTTTTTCTCACTCCTGGTAGTGAATGTAATGTAACACACACCCGTACAATGCGCACCACACAGTGATGTTTTTCTCAATCCTACTAGTGAATGTAATGTAACACACACCCATACAATGCGCACCACCCCGTGATGTTTTTCTCACTGCTACTAGTGAATCTAATGTAACACACACCCATACAATGCGCACCACCCCGTGATGTTTTTCTCACTGCTACTAGTGAATCTAATGTAACACACACCCATACAATGCGCACCACACCGTCATGCTTTTCTCACTGCTACTAGTGAATCTCATGTAACACACACCCATACAATGCACACCACCCCGTGATGTTTTTCTCACTGCTACTAGTGAATCTCATGTAACACACACCCATACAATGCGCACCACCCCGTGATGTTTTTCTCACTGCTACTAGTGAATCTAATGTAACACACACCTATACAATGCGCACCACCCCGTGATGTTTTTCTCACTGCTACTAGTGAATCTCATGTAACACACACCCATACAATGCGCACCACCCCGTGATGTTTTTCTCACTGCTACTAGTGAATCTAATGTAACACACACCCATACAATGCGCACCACCCCGTGATGTTTTTCTCACTCCTAGTAATGAATGTAATGTAACACACACCCATACAATGCGCACCACCCCGTGATGTTTTTCTCACTCCTACTAGTGAATGTAATGTAACGCACACCCATACAATGCGCACCACCCCTTGATGTATTTCTCACTCCTACTAATGAATGTAATGTAACGCACACCCATACAATGCGCACCACCCCGTGATGTTTTTCTCACTCCTACTCGTGAATGTAATGTAACACACACACGTACAATGCGCACCACCCCGTGATGTTTTTCTCACTCCTACTAGTGAATGTAATGTAACACACACCCATACAATGCGCACCACACCGTGATGTTTTTCTCACTCCTACTAGTGAATGTAATGTAACACACACCCATACAATGCGCACCACCCCGTGATGTTTTTCTCACTCCTACTGGTGAATGTAATGTAACACACACCCATACAATGCGCCCCACCCCGTGATGTTTTTCTCACTCCTACTGGTGAATGTAATATAACACACACCCATACAATGCGCACCACCCCGTGATGTTTTTCTCACTCCTACTAGTGAATGTAATGTAACACACACCCATACAATGCGCACCCCCCCGTGATGTTTTTCTCACTCCTACTAGTGAATGTAATGTAACACACACCCATACAATGGGCACCCCCCCGTGATGTTTTTCTCACTCCTACTAGTGAATGTAATGTAACACACATCCATACAATGCGCACCCCCCCGTGATGTTTTTCTCACTCTTACTAGTGAATGTAATGTAACACACACCCATACAATGCGCACCACCCCGTGAGGTTTTTCTCACTCCTACTAGTGAATGTAATGTAACACACACCCGTACAATGCACACCCCCCCGTGATGTTTTTCTCACTCCTACTAGTGAATGTAATGTAACACACACCCGTACAATGCGCACCCCCCCGTGATGTTTTTCTCACTCCTACTAGTGAATGTAATGTAACACACACCCGTACAATGCGCACACCCCCGTGATGTTTTTCTCACTCCTACTAGTGAATGTAATGTAACACACACCCGTACAATGCGCACCACCCCGTGATGTTTTTCTCACTCCTGCTAGTGAATGTAATGTAACACACACCCGTACAATGCGCACCACCCCGTGATGTTTTTCTCACTCCTGCTAGTGAATGTATTGTAACACACACCCGTACAATGCGCACCACCCCGTGATGTTTTTCTCACTCCTGCTAGTGAATGTAATGTAACACACACCCGTACAATGGGCACCACCCCGTGTTGTGTTTCTCACTCCTACTAGTGAATGTAATGTAACACACACCCGTACAATGCGCACCACCCCGTGATGTTTTTCTCACTCCTACTAGTGAATGTAATGTAACACACACCCGTACAATGCCCACCACCCCGTGATGTTTTTCTCACTCCTACTAGTGAATGTAATGTAACACACACCCGTACAATGCGCACCACCCCGTGATGTTTTTCTCACTCCTAGTAGTGAATGTAATGTAACACACACCCGTACAATGCGCACCACCCCGTGATGTTTTTCTCACTCCTACTAGTGAATGTAATGTAACACACACCCGTACAATGCGCACCACCCCGTGATGTTTTTCTCACTCCTACTAGTGAATGTAATGTAACACACACCCGTACAATGCGCACCACCCCGTGATGTTTTTCTCACTCCTACTAGTGAATGTAATGTAACACACACCCGTACAATGCGCACAACCCCGTGTTGTTTTTCTCACTCCTACTAGTGAATGTCATGTAACACACACCCGTACAATGGGCACAACCCCGTGTTGTTTTCCTCACTCCTACTAGTGAATGTCATGTAACACACACCCGTACAATGGGCACAACCCCGTGTTGTTTTTCTCACTCCTACTAGTGAATGTAATGTAACACACACCCGTACAATGGGCACCACCCCGTGTTTTTTTTCTCACTCCTACTAATGAATGTAATGTAACACACACCCGTACAATGCGCACCACCCCGTGATGTTTTTCTCACTCCTACTAGTGAATGTAATGTAACACACACCCATACAATGCGCACAACCCCATGATGTTTTTCTCACTCCTACTAGTGAATGTAATGTAACACACACCCATACAATGCGCACCACCCCGTGATGTTTTTCTCACTCCTGCTAGTGAATGTAATGTAACACACACCCGTACAATGCGCACCACCCCATGATGTTTTTCTCACTCCTACTAGTGAATGTAATGTAACACACACCCGTACAATGCGCACCACCACGTGATGTTTTTCTCACTCCTACTAGTGAATGTAATGTAACACACACCCGTACAATGCGCACCACCCCGTGATGTTTTTCTCACTCCTGCTAGTGAATGTATTGTAACACACACCCGTACAATGCGCACCACCCCGTGATGTTTTTCTCACTCCTGCTAGTGAATGTAATGTAACACACACCCGTACAATGGGCACCACCCCGTGTTGTGTTTCTCACTCCTACTAGTGAATGTAATGTAACACACACCCGTACAATGCGCACCACCCCGTGATGTTTTTCTCACTCCTACTAGTGAATGTAATGTAACACACACCCGTACAATGCCCACCACCCCGTGATGTTTTTCTCACTCCTACTAGTGAATGTAATGTAACACACACCCGTACAATGCGCACCACCCCGTGATGTTTTTCTCACTCCTAGTAGTGAATGTAATGTAACACACACCCGTACAATGCGCACCACCCCGTGATGTTTTTCTCACTCCTAGTAGTGAATGTAATGTAACACACACCCGTACAATGCGCACCACCCCGTGATGTTTTTCTCACTCCTACTAGTGAATGTAATGTAACACACACCCGTACAATGCGCACCACCCCGTGATGTTTTTCTCACTCCTACTAGTGAATGTAATGTAACACACACCCGTACAATGCGCACAACCCCGTGTTGTTTTTCTCACTCCTACTAGTGAATGTCATGTAACACACACCCGTACAATGGGCACAACCCCGTGTTGTTTTTCTCACTCCTACTAGTGAATGTAATGTAACACACACCCGTACAATGGGCACCACCCCGTGTTTTTTTTCTCACTCATACTAGTGAATGTAATGTAACACACACCCGTACAATGCGCACCACCCCGTGATGTTTTTCTCACTCCTACTAGTGAATGTAATGTAACACACACCCATACAATGCGCACCACCCCATGATGTTTTTCTCACTCCTACTAGTGAATGTAATGTAACACACACCCATACAATGCGCACCACCCCGTGATGTTTTTCTCACTCCTGCTAGTGAATGTAATGTAACACACACCCGTACAATGCGCACCACCCCGTGATGTTTTTCTCACTCCTACTAGTGAATGTAATGTAACACACACCCGTACATTGCGCACCACCCCGTGATGTTTTTCTCACTCCTACTAGTGAATGTAATGTAACACACACCCGTACAATGCGCACCACCCCGTGATGTTTTTCTCACTCCTACTAGTGAATGTAATGTAACACACACCCGTACAATGCGCACCACCCCGTGATGTTTTTCTCAATCCTACTAGTGAATGTAATGTAACACACACCCGTACAATGGGCACCACCCCGTGTTGTTTTTCTCACTCCTACTAGTGAATGTAATGTAACACACACCCGTACAATGGGCACCACCCCGTGTTTTTTTTCTCACTCCTACTAGTGAATGTAATGTAACACACACCCGTACAATGGGCACCACCCCGTGTTTTTTTTCTCACTCCTACTAGTGAATGTAATGTAACACACACCCATACAATGCGCACCACCCCGTGATGTTTTTCTCACTCCTACTAGTGAATCTAATGTAACACACACCCATACAATGCGCACCACCCCGTGATGTTTTTCTCACTCCTACTGGTGAATGTAATGTAACACACACCCATACGATGCGCACCACCCCGTGATGTTTTTCTCACTCCTACTAGTGAATGTAATGTAACACACACCCATACAATGCGCACCCCCCCGTGATGTTTTTCTCACTCCTACTAGTGAATGTAATGTAACACACACCTATACAATGCGCACCACCCCGTGATGTTTTTCTCACTCCTACTCGTGAATGTAATGTAACACACACCCATACAATGCGCACCACCCCGTGATGTTTTTGTCACTCCTACTGGTGAATGTAATATAACACACACCCATACAATGCGCACCACCCCGTCATGTTTTTCTCACTGCTACTAGTGAATCTCATGTAACACACACCCATACAATGCGCACCACCCCGTGATATTTTTCTCACTGCTACTAGTGAATCTCATGTAACACACACCCATACAATGCGCACCACCCCGTGATGTTTTTCTCACTGCTACTAGTGAATCTAATGTAACACACACCCATACAATGCGCACCACCCCGTGATGTTTTTCTCACTGCTACTAGTGAATCTCATGTAACACACACCCATACAATGCGCACCACCCCGTGATGTTTTTCTCACTGCTACTAGTGAATCTAATGTAACACACACCCATACAATGCGCACCACCCCGTGATGTTTTTCTCACTCCTAGTAATGAATGTAATGTAACACACACCCATACAATGCGCACCACCCCGTGATGTTTTTCTCACTCCTACTAGTGAATGTAATGTAACGCACACCCATACAATGCGCACCACCCCGTGATGTTTTTCTCACTCCTACTCGTGAAAGTAATGTAACACACACCCGTACAATGCGCACCACCCCGTGATGTTTTTCTCACTCCTACTAGTGAATGTAATGTAACACACACCCATACAATGCGCACCACCCCGTGATGTTTTTCTCACTCCTACTAGTGAATGTAATGTAACACACACCCATACAATGCGCACCACCCCGTGATGTTTTTCTCACTCCTACTGGTGAATGTAATGTAACACACACCCATACAATGCGCCCCACCCCGTGATGTTTTTGTCACTCCTACTGGTGAATGTAATGTAACACACACCCATACAATGCGCACCACCCCGTGATGTTATTCTCACTCCTACTAGTGAATGTAATGTAACACACACCCATACAATGCGCACCCTCCCGTGATGTTTTTCTCACTCCTACTAGTGAATGTAATGTAACACACACCCATACAATGCGCACCCCCCCGTGATGTTTTTCTCACTCCTACTAGTGAATGTAATGTAACACACATCCATACAATGCGCACCCCCCCGTGATGTTTTTCTCACTCTTACTAGTGAATGTAATGTAACACACACCCATACAATGCGCACCACCCCGTGAGGTTTTTCTCACTCCTACTAGTGAATGTAATGTAACACACACCCGTACAATGCGCACCCCCCCGTGATGTTTTTCTCACTCCTACTAGTGAATGTAATGTAACACACACCCGTACAATGCGCACCCCCCCGTGATGTTTTTCTCACTCCTACTAGTGAATGTAATGTAACACACACCCGTACAATGCGCACCCCCCCGTGATGTTTTTCTCACTCCTACTAGTGAATGTAATGTAACACACACCCGTACAATGCGCACCACCCCGTGATGTTTTTCTCACTCCTGCTAGTGAATGTAATGTAACACACACCCGTACAATGCGCACAACCCCGTGATGTTTTTCTCACTCCTGCTAGTGAATGTATTGTAACACACACCCGTACAATGCGCACCACCCCGTGATGTTTTTCTCACTCCTGCTAGTGAATGTAATGTAACACACACCCGTACAATGGGCACCACCCCGTGTTGTGTTTCTCACTCCTACTAGTGAATGTAATGTAACACACACCCGTACAATGCGCACCACCCCGTGATGTTTTTCTCACTCCTACTAGTGAATGTAATGTAACACACACCCGTACAATGCCCACCACGCCGTGATGTTTTTCTCACTCCTACTAGTGAATGTAATGTAACACACACCCGTACAATGCGCACCACCCCGTGATGTTTTTCTCACTCCTAGTAGTGAATGTAATGTAACACACACCCGTACAATGCGCACCACCCAGTGATGTTTTTCTCACTCCTACTAGTGAATGTAATGTAACACACACCCGTACAATGCGCACCACCCCGTGATGTTTTTCTCACTCCTACTAGTGAATGTAATGTAACACACACCCGTACAATGCGCACCACCCCGTGATGTTTTTCTCACTCCTACTAGTGAATGTAATGTAACACACACCCGTACAATGCGCACAACCCCGTGTTGTTTTTCTCACTCCTACTAGTGAATGTCATGTAACACACACCCGTACAATGGGCACAACCCCGTGTTGTTTTTCTCACTCCTACTAGTGAATGTAATGTAACACACACCCGTACAATGGGCACCACCCCGTGTTTTTTTTCTCACTCCTACTAGTGAATGTAATGTAACACACACCCGTACAATGCGCACCACCCCGTGATGTTTTTCTCACTCCTACTAGTGAATGTAATGTAACACACACCCATACAATGCGCACCACCGCATGATGTTTTTCTCACTCCTACTAGTGAATGTAATGTAACACACACCCATACAATGCGCACCACCCCGTGATGTTTTTCTCACTCCTGCTAGTGAATGTAATGTAACACACACCCGTACAATGCGCACCACCCCGTGATGTTTTTCTCACTCCTACTAGTGAATGTAAGGTAACACACACCCGTACAATGCGCACCACCCCGTGATGTTTTTCTCACTCCTACTAGTGAATGTAATGTAACACACACCCGTACAATGCGCACCACCCCGTGATGTTTTTCTCACTCCTGCTAGTGAATGTATTGTAACACACACCCGTACAATGCGCACCACCCCGTGATGTTTTTCTCACTGCTGCTAGTGAATGTAATGTAACACACACCCGTACAATGTGCACCACCCCGTGTTGTGTTTCTCACTCCTACTAGTGAATGTAATGTAACACACACCCGTACAATGCGCACCACCCCGTGATGTTTTTCTCACTCCTACTAGTGAATGTAATGTAACACACACCCGTACAATGCCCACCACCCCGTGATGTTTTTCTCACTCCTACTAGTGAATGTAATGTAACACACACCCGTACAATGCGCACCACCCCGTGATGTTTTTCTCACTCCTACTAGTGAATGTAATGTAACACACACCCGTACAATGCGCACCACCCCGTGATGTTTTTCTCACTCCTACTAGTGAATGTAATGTAACACACACCCGTACAATGCGCACCACCCCGTGATGTTTTTCTCACTCCTACTAGTGAATGTAATGTAACACACACCCGTACAATGCGCACCACCCCGTGATGTTTTTCTCACTCCTACTAGTGAATGTAATGTAACACACACCCGTACAATGCGCACAACCCCGTGTTGTTTTTCTCACTCCTACTAGTGAATGTCATGTAACACACACCCGTACAATGGGCACAACCCCGTGTTGTTTTTCTCACTCCTACTAGTGAATGTAATGTAACACACACCCATACAATGCGCACCCCCCCGTGATGTTTTTCTCACTCCTACTAGTGAATGTAATGTAACACACACCCATACAATGCGCACCCCCCCGTGATGTTTTTCTCACTCCTACTAGTGAATGTAATGTAACACACATCCATACAATGCGCACCCCCCCGTGATGTTTTTCTCACTCTTACTAGTGAATGTAATGTAACACACACCCGTACAATGCGCACCACCCCGTGAGGTTTTTCTCACTCCTACTAGTGAATGTAATGTAACACACACCCGTACAATGCGCACCCCCCCGTGATGTTTTTCTCACTCCTACTAGTGAATGTAATGTAACACACACCCGTACAATGCGCACCCCCCCGTGATGTTTTTCTCACTCCTACTAGTGAATGTAATGTAACACACACCCGTACAATGCGCACCCCCCGTGATGTTTTTCTCACTCCTACTAGTGAATGTAATGTAACACACACCCGTACAATGCGCACCACCCCGTGATGTTTTTCTCACTCCTGCTAGTGAATGTAATGTAACACACACCCGTACAATGCGCACCACCCCGTGATGTTTTTCTCACTCCTGCTAGTGAATGTATTGTAACACACACCCGTACAATGCGCACCACCCCGTGATGTTTTTCTAACTCCTGCTAGTGAATGTAATGTAACACACACCCGTACAATGGGCACCACCCCGTGTTGTGTTTCTCACTCCTACTAGTGAATGTAATGTAACACACACCCGTACAATGCGCACCACCCCGTGATGTTTTTCTCACTCCTACTAGTGAATGTAATGTAACACACACCCGTACAATGCCCACCACCCCGTGATGTTTTTCTCACTCCTACTAGTGAATGTAATGTAACACACACCCGTACAATATGCACCACCCCGTGATGTTTTTCTCACTCCTAGTAGTGAATGTAATGTAACACACACCCGTACAATGCGCACCACCCCGTGATGTTTTTCTCACTCCTACTAGTGAATGTAATGTAACACACACCCGTGCAATGCGCACCACCCCGTGATGTTTTTCTCACTCCTACTAGTGAATGTAATGTAACACACACCCGTACAATGCGCACCACCCCGTGATGTTTTTCTCACTCCTACTAGTGAATGTAATGTAACACACACCCGTACAATGCGCACAACCCCGTGTTGTTTTTCTCACTCCTACTAGTGAATGTCATGTAACACACACCCGTACAATGGGCACAACCCCGTGTTGTTTTTCTCACTCCTACTAGTGAATGTAATGTAACACACACCCGTACAATGGGCACCACCCCGTGTTTTTTTTTCTCACTCCTACTAGTGAATGTAATGTAACACACACCCGTACAATGCGCACCACCCCGTGATGTTTTTCTCACTCCTACTAGTGAATGTAATGTAACACACACCCATACAATGCGCACCACCCCGTGATGTGTTTCTCACTCCTACTAGTGAATGTAATGTAACACACACCCGTACAATGCGCACCACCCCGTGATGTTTTTCTCACTCCTGCTAGTGAATGTAATGTAACACACACCCGTACAATGCGCACCACCCCGTGATGTTTTTCTCACTCCTACTAGTGAATGTAATGTAACACACACCCGTACAATGCGCACCACCCCGTGATGTTTTTCTCACTCCTGCTAGTGAATGTAATGTAACACACACCCGTACAATGCGCACCACCCCGTGATGTTTTTCTCACTCCTGCTAGTGAATGTATTGTAACACACACCCGTACAATGCGCACCACCCCGTGATGTTTTTCTCACTCCTGCTAGTGAATGTAATGTAACACACACCCGTACAATGGGCACCACCCCGTGTTGTGTTTCTCACTCCTACTAGTGAATGTAATGTAACACACACCCGTACAATGCGCACCACCCCGTGATGTTTTTCTCACTCCTACTAGTGAATGTAATGTAACACACACCCGTACAATGCCCACCACCCCGTGATGTTTTTCTCACTCCTACTAGTGAATGTAATGTAACACACACCCGTACAATGCGCACCACCCCGTGATGTTTTTCTCACTCCTAGTAGTGAACTTAATGTAACACACACCCGTACAATGCGCACCACCCCGTGATGTTTTTCTCACTCCTACTAGTGAATGTAATGTAACACACACCCGTACAATGCGCACCACCCCGTGATGTTTTTCTCACTCCTACTAGTGAATGTAATGTAACACACACCCGTACAATGCGCACCACCCCGTGATGTTTTTCTCACTCCTACTAGTGAATGTAATGTAACACACACCCGTACAATGCGCACAACCCCGTGTTGTTTTTCTCACTCCTACTAGTGAATGTCATGTAACACACACCCGTACAATGGGCACAACCCCGTGTTGTTTTTCTCACTCCAACTAGTGAATGTAATGTAACACACACCCGTACAATGGGCACCACCCCGTGTTTTTTTTCTCACTCCTACTAGTGAATGTAATGTAACACACACCCGTACAATGCGCACCACCCCGTGATGTTTTTCTCACTCCTACTAGTGAATGTAATGTAACACACACCCATACAATGCGCACCACCCCGTGATGTTTTTCTCACTCCTACTAGTGAATGTAATGTAACACACACCCATACAATGCGCACCACCCCGTGATGTTTTTCTCACTCCTACTGGTGAATGTAATGTAACACACACCCATACAATGCGCCCCACCCCGTGATGTTTTTCTCACTCCTACTGGTGAATGTAATATAACACACACCCATACAATGCGCACCACCCCGTGATGTTTTTCTCACTCCTACTAGTGAATGTAATGTAACACACACCCATACAATGCGCACCCCCCCGTGATGTTTTTCTCACTCCTACTAGTGAATGTAATGTAACACACACCCATACAATGCGCACCCCCCGTGATGTTTTTCTCACTCCTACTAGTGAATGTAATGTAACACACATCCATACAATGCGCACCCCCCGTGATGTTTTTCTCACTCTTACTAGTGAATGTAATGTAACACACACCCATACAATGCGCACCACCCCGTGAGGTTTTTCTCACTCCTACTAGTGAATGTAATGTAACACACACCCGTACAATGCGCACCCCCCCGTGATGTTTTTCTCACTCCTACTAGTGAATGTAATGTAACACACACCCGTACAATGCGCACCCCCCCATGATGTTTTTCTCACTCCTACTAGTGAATGTAATGTAACACACACCCGTACAATGCGCACCCCCCCGTGATGTTTTTCTCACTCCTACTAGTGAATGTAATGTAACACACACCCGTACAATGCGCACCACCCCGTGATGTTTTTCTCACTCCTGCTAGTGAATGTAATGTAACACACACCCGTACAATGCGCACCACCCCGTGATGTTTTTCTCACTCCTGCTAGTGAATGTATTGTAACACACACCCGTACAATGCGCACCACCCCGTGATGTTTTTCTCACTCCTGCTAGTGAATGTAATGTAACACACACCCGTACAATGGGCACCACCCCGTGTTGTGTTTCTCACTCCTACTAGTGAATGTAATGTAACACACACCCGTACAATGCGCACCACCCCGTGATGTTTTTCTCACTCCTACTAGTGAATGTAATGTAACACACACCCGTACAATGCCCACCACCCCGTGATGTTTTTCTCACTCCTACTAGTGAATGTAATGTAACACACACCCGTACAATGCGCACCACCCCGTGATGTTTTTCTCACTCCTAGTAGTGAATGTAATGTAACACACACCCGTACAATGCGCACCACCCCGTGATGTTTTTCTCACTCCTACTAGTGAATGTAATGTAACACACACCCGTACAATGCGCACCACCCCGTGATGTTTTTCTCACTCCTACTAGTGAATGTAATGTAACACACACCCGTACAATGCGCACCACCCCGTGATGTTTTTCTCACTCCTAGTTGGGAATGTAATGTAACACACACCCATACAATGCGCACCACCCCGTGATGTTTTTCTCACTCCTACTAGTGAATGTAATGTAACACACACCCGTACAATGCGCACCACCCCGTGATGTTTTTCTCACTCCTACTAGTGAATGTAATGTAACACACACCCATACAATGCGCAACACCCCGTGATGTTTTTCTCACTCCTACTAGTGAATGTAATGTAACACACACCCATAAAATGCGCACCACCCCGTGATGTTTTTCTCACTCCTACTAGTGAATGTAATGTAACACAAACCCATACAATGCGCACCACCCCGTGATGTTTTTCTCACTCCTACTAGTGAATGTAATGTAACACACACCCTTACAATGCGCACCACCCCGTGATGTTTTTCTCACTCCTAGTTGGGAATGTAATGTAACACACACCCATACAATGCGCACCACCCCGTGATGTTTTTCTCAATCCTAGTTGCGAATGTAATGTAACACACACCCATACAATGCACACCACCCCGTGATGTTTTTCTCACTCCTACTAGTGAATGTAATGTAACACACACCCATACAATGCGCACCACCCCGTGATGTTTTTCTCACTCCTACTAGTGAATGTAATATAACACACACCCATACAATGCGCACCACCCCGTGATGTTTTTCTCACTCCTACTCGTGAATGTAATGTAACACACACCCATACAATGCGCACCACCCCGTGATGTTTTTCTCACTCCTACTAGTGAATGTAATGTAACACACACCCATACATTGCGCACCCCCCCGTGATGTTTTTCTCACTCCTACTAGTGAATGTAATGTAACACACACCCATACAATGCGCACCCCTCCGTGATGTTTTTCTTACTCCTAGTAGAGAATGTAATGTAACACACACCCATACAATGCGCACCACCCCGTGATGTGTTTCTCACTCCTACTAGTGAATGTAATGTAACACACACCCGTACAATGCGCACCACCCCGTGATGTTTTTCTCACTCCTACTAGTGAATGTAATGTAACACACACCCGTACAATGCGCACCACCCCGTGATGTTTTTCTCACTCCTACTAGTGAATGTAATGTAACACACACCCGTACAATGGGCACCACCCCGTGTTGTTTTTCTCACTCCTACTAGTGAATGTAATGTAACACACACCCGTACAATGGGCACCACCCCGTGTTTTTTTTCTCACTCCTACTAGTGAATGTAATGTAACACACACCAGTACAATGGGCACCACCCCGTGTTTTTTTTCTCACTCCTACTAGTGAATGTAATGTAACACACACCCATACAATGCGCACCACCCCGTGATGTTTTTCTCACTCCTGCTATTGAATCTAATGTAACACACACCCATACAATGCGCACCACCCCGTGATGTTTTTCTCACTCCTACTGGTGAATGTAATGTAACACACACCCATACGATGCGCACCACCCCGTGATGTTTTTCTCACTCCTACTAGTGAATGTAATGTAACACACACCCATACAATGTGCACCCCCCCGTGATGTTTTTCTCACTCCTACTAGTGAATGTAATGTAACACACACCCATACAATGCGCACCACCCCGTGATGTTTTTCTCAATCCTACTGGTGAATGTAATATAACACACACCCATACAATGCGCACCACCCCGTGATGTTTTTCTCACTCCTACTGGTGAATGTAATATAACACAAACCCATACAATGCGCACCACCCCGTGATGTTTTTCTCACTCCTACTAGTGAATGTAATGTAACACACACCCATAAAATGCGCACCACCCCGTGATGTTTTTCTCACTCCTACTAGTGAATGTAATGTAACACACACCCATACAATGCGCACCACCCCGTGATGTTTTTCTCACTCCTACTCGTGAATGTAATGTAACACACACCCATACAATGCGCAACACCCCGTGATGTTTTTCTCACTCCTACTAGTGAATGTAATGTAACACACACCCCTACAATGCACACCACCCCGTGATGTTTTTCTCACTCCTACTAGTGAATGTAATGTAACACACACCCATACAATGCGCAACACCCCGTGATGTTTTTCTCACTCCTACTAGTGAATGTAATGTAACACACACCCATAAAATGCGCACCACCCCGTGATGTTTTTCTCACTCCTACTAGTGAATGTAATGTAACACACACCCATACAATGCGCACCACCCCGTGATGCTTTTCTCACTCCTACTAGTGAATGTAATGTAACACACACCCTTACAATGCGCACCACCCCGTGATGTTTTTCTCACTCCTAGTAGTGAATGTAATGTAACACACACCCATACAATGCGCACCACCCCGTGATGTTTTTCTCAATCCTAGTTGCGAATGTAATGTAACACACACCCATACAATGCACACCACCCCGTGATGTTTTTCTCACTCCTACTAGTGAATGTAATGTAACACACACCCATACAATGCGCACCACCCCGTGATGTTTTTCTCACTCCAACTAGTGAATGTAATGTAACACACACCCATACAATGCGCACCACCCCGTGATGTTTTTCTCACTCCTACTCGTGAATGTAATGTAACACACACCCATACAATGGGCACCACCCCGTGATGTTTTTCTCACTCCTACTAGTGAATGTAATGCAACACACACCCATAAAATGCGCACCCCCCCGTGATGTTTTTCTCACTCCTACTAGTGAATGTAATGTAACACACACCCGTACAATGGGCACCACCCCGTGTTTTTTTTCTCACTCCTACTAGTGAATGTAATGTAACACACACCCATACAATGCGCACCCTTCCCTGATGTTTTTCTCACTCCTAGTAGAGAATGTAATGTAACACACACCCATACAATGCGCACCACCCCGTGATGTTTTTCTCACTCCTAGTAGAGAATGTAATGTAACACACACCCATACAATGCGCACCCCCCCGTGATGTTTTTCTCACTCCTACTAGTGAATGTAATGTAACACACACCCATAAAATGCGCACCACCCCGTAATGTTTTTCTCACTCCTACTAGTGAATCTAATGTAACACACACCCATACCATGCGCACCAACCCGTGATGTTTTTCTCACTCCTACTAGTGAATGTAATGTAACAAACACCCATACAATGCGAACCACCCCGTGATGTTTTTCTCACTCCTACTAGTGAATGTAATGTAACAAACACCTGTACAATGCGCACCCCCCGTGATGTTTTTCTCACTCCTACTAGTGAATGTAATGTGACACACACCCGTACAATGCGCACCACCCCGTGATGTTTTTCTCACTCCTACTAGTGAATGTAATGTAACACACACCCGTACAATGCGCACCCCCCCGTGATGTTTTTCTCACTCCTACTAGTGAATGTAATGTAACACACACCTGTACAATGCGCACCACCCCGTGATGTTTTTCTCACTCCTAGTAGTGAATGTAATGTAACACACACCAGTACAATGCGCACCACCCCGTGATGTTTTTCTCACTCCTACTAGTGAATGTAATGTAACACACACCCGTACAATGCGCACCACCCCGTGAAGTTTTTCTCACTCCTACTAGTGAATGTAATGTAACACACACCCATACAAAGCGCACCACCCCGTGATGTTTTTCTCACTCCTACTAGTGAATGTAATGTAACACACACCCGTACAATGCGCACAACCCCGTGTTGTTTTTCTCACTCCTACTAGTGAATGTAATGTAACACACACCCGTACAATGCGCACCACCCCGTGATGTTTTTCTCACTCCTACTAGTGAATGTAATGTAACACACACCCATAAAATGCGCACCACCCCGTGATGTTTTTCTCACTCCTACTAGTGAATGTAATGTAACACACACCCATAAAATGCGCACCACCCCGTGATGTTTTTCTCACTCCTACTTGTGAATGTAATGTAACACACACCCGTACAATGCCCACCACCCCGTGATGTTTTTCTCACTCCTACTAGTGAATGTAATGTAACACACACCCGTACAATGCGCACCACCCCGTGATGTTTTTCTCACTCCTAGTAGTGAACTTAATGTAACACACACCCGTACAATGCGCACCACCCCGTGATGTTTTTCTCACTCCATTAGTGAATGTAATGTAACACACACCCGTACAATGCGCACCACCCCGTGATGTTTTTCTCACTCCTACTAGTGAATGTAATGTAACACACACCCGTACAATGCGCACCACCCCGTGATGTTTTTCTCACTCCTACTAGTGAATGTAATGTAACACACACCCGTACAATGCGCACAACCCCGTGTTGTTTTTCTCACTCCTACTAGTGAATGTCATGTAACACACACCCGTACAATGGGCACAACCCCGTGTTGTTTTTCTCACTCCAACTAGTGAATGTAATGTAACACACACCCGTACAATGGGCACCACCCCGTGTTTTTTTTCTCACTCCTACTAGTGAATGTAATGTAACACACACCCGTACAATGCGCACCACCCCGTGATGTTTTTCTCACTCCTACTAGTGAATGTAATGTAACACACACCCATACAATGCGCACCACCCCGTGATGTTTTTCTCACTCCTACTAGTGAATGTAATGTAACACACACCCATACAATGCGCACCACCCCGTGATGTTTTTCTCACTCCTACTGGTGAATGTAATGTAACACACACCCATACAATGCGCCCCACCCCGTGATGTTTTTCTCACTCCTACTGGTGAATGTAATATAACACACACCCATACAATGCGCACCACCCCGTGATGTTTTTCTCACTCCTACTAGTGAATGTAATGTAACACACACCCATACAATGCGCACCCCCCCGTGATGTTTTTCTCACTCCTACTAGTGAATGTAATGTAACACACACCCATACAATGCGCACCCCCCGTGATGTTTTTCTCACTCCTACTAGTGAATGTAATGTAACACACATCCATACAATGCGCACCCCCCCGTGATGTTTTTCTCACTCTTACTAGTGAATGTAATGTAACACACACCCATACAATGCGCACCACCCCGTGAGGTTTTTCTCACTCCTACTAGTGAATGTAATGTAACACACACCCGTACAATGCGCACCCCCCCGTGATGTTTTTCTCACTCCTACTAGTGAATGTAATGTAACACACACCCGTACAATGCGCACCCCCCCATGATGTTTTTCTCACTCCTACTAGTGAATGTAATGTAACACACACCCGTACAATGCGCACCCCCCCGTGATGTTTTTCTCACTCCTACTAGTGAATGTAATGTAACACACACCCGTACAATGCGCACCACCCCGTGATGTTTTTCTCACTCCTGCTAGTGAATGTAATGTAACACACACCCGTACAATGCGCACCACCCCGTGATGTTTTTCTCACTCCTGCTAGTGAATGTATTGTAACACACACCCGTACAATGCGCACCACCCCGTGATGTTTTTCTCACTCCTGCTAGTGAATGTAATGTAACACACACCCGTACAATGGGCACCACCCCGTGTTGTGTTTCTCACTCCTACTAGTGAATGTAATGTAACACACACCCGTACAATGCGCACCACCCCGTGATGTTTTTCTCACTCCTACTAGTGAATGTAATGTAACACACACCCGTACAATGCCCACCACCCCGTGATGTTTTTCTCACTCCTACTAGTGAATGTAATGTAACACACACCCGTACAATGCGCACCACCCCGTGATGTTTTTCTCACTCCTAGTAGTGAATGTAATGTAACACACACCCGTACAATGCGCACCACCCCGTGATGTTTTTCTCACTCCTACTAGTGAATGTAATGTAACACACACCCGTACAATGCGCACCACCCCGTGATGTTTTTCTCACTCCTACTAGTGAATGTAATGTAACACACACCCGTACAATGCGCACCACCCCGTGATGTTTTTCTCACTCCTAGTTGGGAATGTAATGTAACACACACCCATACAATGCGCACCACCCCGTGATGTTTTTCTCACTCCTACTAGTGAATGTAATGTAACACACACCCGTACAATGCGCACCACCCCGTGATGTTTTTCTCACTCCTACTAGTGAATGTAATGTAACACACACCCATACAATGCGCAACACCCCGTGATGTTTTTCTCACTCCTACTAGTGAATGTAATGTAACACACACCCATAAAATGCGCACCACCCCGTGATGTTTTTCTCACTCCTACTAGTGAATGTAATGTAACACAAACCCATACAATGCGCACCACCCCGTGATGTTTTTCTCACTCCTACTAGTGAATGTAATGTAACACACACCCTTACAATGCGCACCACCCCGTGATGTTTTTCTCACTCCTAGTTGGGAATGTAATGTAACACACACCCATACAATGCGCACCACCCCGTGATGTTTTTCTCAATCCTAGTTGCGAATGTAATGTAACACACACCCATACAATGCACACCACCCCGTGATGTTTTTCTCACTCCTACTAGTGAATGTAATGTAACACACACCCATACAATGCGCACCACCCCGTGATGTTTTTCTCACTCCTACTAGTGAATGTAATATAACACACACCCATACAATGCGCACCACCCCGTGATGTTTTTCTCACTCCTACTCGTGAATGTAATGTAACACACACCCATACAATGCGCACCACCCCGTGATGTTTTTCTCACTCCTACTAGTGAATGTAATGTAACACACACCCATACATTGCGCACCCCCCCGTGATGTTTTTCTCACTCCTACTAGTGAATGTAATGTAACACACACCCATACAATGCGCACCCCTCCGTGATGTTTTTCTTACTCCTAGTAGAGAATGTAATGTAACACACACCCATACAATGCGCACCACCCCGTGATGTGTTTCTCACTCCTACTAGTGAATGTAATGTAACACACACCCGTACAATGCGCACCACCCCGTGATGTTTTTCTCACTCCTACTAGTGAATGTAATGTAACACACACCCGTACAATGCGCACCACCCCGTGATGTTTTTCTCACTCCTACTAGTGAATGTAATGTAACACACACCCGTACAATGGGCACCACCCCGTGTTGTTTTTCTCACTCCTACTAGTGAATGTAATGTAACACACACCCGTACAATGGGCACCACCCCGTGTTTTTTTTCTCACTCCTACTAGTGAATGTAATGTAACACACACCAGTACAATGGGCACCACCCCGTGTTTTTTTTCTCACTCCTACTAGTGAATGTAATGTAACACACACCCATACAATGCGCACCACCCCGTGATGTTTTTCTCACTCCTGCTATTGAATCTAATGTAACACACACCCATACAATGCGCACCACCCCGTGATGTTTTTCTCACTCCTACTGGTGAATGTAATGTAACACACACCCATACGATGCGCACCACCCCGTGATGTTTTTCTCACTCCTACTAGTGAATGTAATGTAACACACACCCGTACAATGGGCACCACCCCGTGTTTTTTTTCTCACTCCTACTAGTGAATGTAATGTAAAACACACCCGTACAATGCGCACCACCCCGTGATGTTTTTCTCACTCCTACTGGTGAATGTAATATAACACACACCCATACAATGCGCACCACCCCGTGATGTTTTTCTCACTCCTACTGGTGAATGTAATATAACACACACCCATACAATGCGCACCACCCCGTGATGTTTTTCTCACTCCTACTAGTGAATGTAATGTAACACACACCCATACAATGCGCACCACCCCGTGATGTTTTTCTCACTCCTACTAGTGAATATAATGTAACACACACCCATACAATGCGCACCACCCCGTGATGTTTTTCTCACTCCTACTCGTGAATGTAATGTAACACACACCCATACAATGCGCACCTCCCCGTGATATTTTTCTCACTCCTACTAGTGAATCTAATGTAACACACACCCATACAATGCGCACCATCCCGTGATGTTTTTCTCACTCCTACTAGTGAATCTAATGTAACACACACCCATACAATGCGCACCACCCCGTGATGTTTTTCTCACTCCTACTAGTGAATGTAATGTAACACACACCCCTACAATGCACACCACCCCGTGATGTTTTTCTCACTCCTACTAGTGAATGTAATGTAACACACACCCATACAATGCGCAACACCCCGTGATGTTTTTCTCACTCCTACTAGTGAATGTAATGTAACACACACCCTTACAATGCGCACCACCCCGTGATGTTTTTCTCACTCCTAGTAGTGAATGTAATGTAACACACACCCATACAATGCGCACCACCCCGTGATGTTTTTCTCAATCCTAGTTGCGAATGTAATGTAACACACACCCATACAATGCACACCACCCCGTGATGTTTTTCTCACTCCTACTAGTGAATGTAATGTAACACACACCCATACAATGCGCACCACCCCGTGATGTTTTTCTCACTCCAACTAGTGAATGTAATGTAACACACACCCATACAATGCGCACCACCCCGTGATGTTTTTCTCACTCCTACTCGTGAATGTAATGTAACACACACCCATACAATGCGCACCACCCCGTGATGTTTTTCTCACTCCTACTAGTTAATGTAATGTAACACACACCCATAAAATGCGCACCCCCCCGTGATGTTTTTCTCACTCCTACTAGTGAATGTAATGTAACACACACCCGTACAATGGGCACCACCCCGTGTTTTTTTTCTCACTCCTACTAGTGAATGCAATGTAACACACACCCATACAATGCGCACCCTTCCGTGATGTTTTTCTCACTCCTAGTAGAGAATGTAATGTAACACACACCCATACAATGCGCACCACCCCGTGATGTTTTTCTCACTCCTAGTAGAGAATGTAATGTAACACACACCCATACAATGCGCACCCCCCCGTGATGTTTTTCTCACTCCTACTAGTGAATGTAATGTAACACACACCCATAAAATGCGCACCACCCCGTAATGTTTTTCTCACTCCTACTAGTGAATCTAATGTAACACACACCCATACCATGCGCACCAACCCGTGATGTTTTTCTCACTCCTACTAGTGAATGTAATGTAACAAACACCCATACAATGCGAACCACCCCGTGATGTTTTTCTCACTCCTACTAGTGAATGTAATGTAACAAACACCTGTACAATGCGCACCCCCCCGTGATGTTTTTCTCACTCCTACTAGTGAATGTAATGTAACACACACCCGTACAACGCGCACCACCCCGTGATGTTTTTCTCACTCCTACTAGTGAATGTAATGTAACACACACCCGTACAATGCGCACCCCCCCGTGATGTTTTTCTCACTCCTACTAGAGAATGTAATGTAACACACACCCGTACAATGCGCACCACCCCGTGATGTTTTTCTCACTCCTAGTAGTGAATGTAATGTAACACACACCAGTACAATGCGCACCACCCCGTGATGTTTTTCTCACTCCTACTAGTGAATGTAATGTAACACACACCCGTACAATGCGCACCACCCCGTGATGTTTTTCTCACTCCTACTAGTGAATGTAATGTAACACACACCCGTACAAAGCGCACCACCCCGTGATGTTTTTCTCCCTCCTACTAGTGAATGTAATGTAACACACACCCGTACAATGCGCACAACCCCGTGTTGTTTTTCTCACTCCTAGTAGTGAATGTAATGTAACACACACCCGTACAATGGGCACAACCCCGTGTTGTTTTTCTCACTCCTACTAGTGAATGTAATGTAACACACACCCGTACAATGGGCACCACCACGTGTTTTTTTTCTCACTCCTACTAGTGTATGTAATGTAACACACACCCGTACAATGCGCACCACCCCGTGATGTTTTTCTCACTCCTACTAGTGAATGTAATGTAACACACACCCATACAATGCGCACCACCCCGTGATGTTTTTCTCACTCCTACTAGTGAATGTAATGTAACACACACCCATACAATGCGCACCACCCCGTGATGTTTTTCTCACTCCTACTAGTGAATGTAATGTAACACACACCCGTACAATGCGCACCACCCCGTGATGTTTTTCTCACTCCTACTAGTGAATGTAATGTAACACACACCCGTACAATGGGCACCACCCCGTGTTTTTTTTCTCACTCCTACTAGTGAATGTAATGTAACACACACCCGTACAATGGGCACCACCCCGTGTTTTTTTTCTCACTCCTAATAGTGAATGTAATGTAAAACACACCCGTACAATGCGCACCACCCCGTGATGTTTTTCTCACTCCTACTAGTGAATGTAATGTAACACACACCCATACAATGCGCACCACCCCGTGATGTTTTTCTCACTCCTACTAGTGAATCTAATGTAACACACACCCCTACAATGCGCACCACCCCGTGATGTTTTTCTCACTCCTATTAGTGAATGTAATGTAACACACACCCCTACAATGCACACCACCCCGTGATGTTTTTCTCACTCCTACTAGTGAATGTAATGTAACACACACCCCTACAATGCGCAACACCACGTGATGTTTTTCTCACTCCTACTAGTGAATGCAATGTAACACACACCCATACAATGCGCACCACCCCGTGATGTTTTTCTCACTCCTACTAGTGAATGTAATGTAACACACACACATACAATGCGCACCACCCCGTGATGTTTTTTTCACTCCTGCTAGTGAATGTAATGTAACACACACCCGTACAATGCGCACCACCCCGTGATGTTTTTCTCACTCCTGCTAGTGAATGTAATGTAACACACACCCGTACAATGCGCACCACCCCGTGATGTTTTTCTCACTCCTGCTAGTGAATGTAATGTAACACACACCCGTACAATGCGCACCACCCCGTGATGTTTTTCTCACTCCTGCTAGTGAATGTAATGTAACACACACCCGTACAATGCGCACCACCCCGTGATGTATTTCTCACTCCTACTGGTGAATGTAATATAACACACACCCATACAATGCGCACCACCCCGTGATGTTTTTCTCACTCCTACTGGTGAATGTAATATAACACACACCCATACAATGCGCACCACCCCGTGATGTTTTTCTCACTCCTACTAGTGAATGTAATGTAACACACACCCATACAATGCGCACCACCCCGTGATGTTTTTCTCACTCCTACTAGTGAATGTAATGTAACACACACCCATACAATGCGCACCACCCCGTGATGTTTTTCTCACTCCTACTCGTGAATGTAATGTAACACACACCCATACAATGCGCACCTCCCCGAGATATTTTTCTCACTCCTACTAGTGAATCTAATGTAACACACACCCATACAATGCGCACCACCACGTGATGTTTTTCTCACTCCTACTAGTGAATCTAATGTAACACACACCCATACAATGCGCACCACCCCGTGATGTTTTTCTCACTCCTACTAGTGAATGTAATGTAACACACACCCCTACAATGCGCACCACCCCGTGATGTTTTTCTCACTCCTACTAGTGAATGTAATGTAACACACACCCATACAATGCGCAACACCCCGTGATGTTTTTCTCACTCCTACTAGTGAATGTAATGTAACACACACCCATAAAATGCGCACCACCCCGTGATGTTTTTCTCACTCCTACTAGTGAATGTAATGTAACACACACCCATACAATGCGCACCACCCCGTGATGTTTTTCTCACTCCTACTATTGAATGTAATGTAACACACACCCTTACAATGCGCACCACCCCGTGATGTTTTTCTCACTCCTAGTAGTGAATGTAATGTAACACACACCCATACAATGCGCACCACCCCGTCATGTTTTTCTCAATCCTAGTTGCGAATGTAATGTAACACACACCCATACAATGCACACCACCCCGTGATGTTTTTCTCACTCCTACTAGTGAATGTAATGTAACACACACCCATACAATGCGCACCACCCCGTGATGTTTTTCTCACTCCAACTAGTGAATGTAATGTAACACACACCCATACAATGCGCACCACCCCGTGATGTTTTTCTCACTCCTACTAGTGAATCTAATGTAACACACACCCCTACAATGCGCACCACCCCGTGATGTTTTTCTCACTCCTATTAGTGAATGTAATGTAACACACACCCCTACAATGCACACCACCCCGTGATGTTTTTCTCACTCCTACTAGTGAATGTAATGTAACACACACCCCTACAATGCGCAACACCACGTGATGTTTTTCTCACTCCTACTAGTGAATGCAATGTAACACACACCCATACAATGCGCACCACCCCGTGATGTTTTTCTCACTCCTACTAGTGAATGTAATGTAACACACACACATACAATGCGCACCACCCCGTGATGTTTTTTTCACTCCTGCTAGTGAATGTAATGTAACACACACCCGTACAATGCGCACCACCCCGTGATGTTTTTCTCACTCCTGCTAGTGAATGTAATGTAACACACACCCGTACAATGCGCACCACCCCGTGATGTTTTTCTCACTCCTGCTAGTGAATGTAATGTAACACACACCCGTACAATGCGCACCACCCCGTGATGTTTTTCTCACTCCTGCTAGTGAATGTAATGTAACACACACCCGTACAATGCGCACCACCCCGTGATGTTTTTCTCACTCCTACTGGTGAATGTAATATAACACACACCCATACAATGCGCACCACCCCGTGATGTTTTTCTCACTCCTACTGGTGAATGTAATATAACACACACCCATACAATGCGCACCACCCCGTGATGTTTTTCTCACTCCTACTAGTGAATGTAATGTAACACACACCCATACAATGCGCACCACCCCGTGATGTTTTTCTCACTCCTACTAGTGAATGTAATGTAACACACACCCATACAATGCGCACCACCCCGTGATGTTTTTCTCACTCCTACTCGTGAATGTAATGTAACACACACCCATACAATGCGCACCTCCCCGAGATATTTTTCTCACTCCTACTAGTGAATCTAATGTAACACACACCCATACAATGCGCACCACCACGTGATGTTTTTCTCACTCCTACTAGTGAATCTAATGTAACACACACCCATACAATGCGCACCACCCCGTGATGTTTTTCTCACTCCTACTAGTGAATGTAATGTAACACACACCCCTACAATGCGCACCACCCCGTGATGTTTTTCTCACTCCTACTAGTGAATGTAATGTAACACACACCCATACAATGCGCAACACCCCGTGATGTTTTTCTCACTCCTACTAGTGAATGTAATGTAACACACACCCATAAAATGCGCACCACCCCGTGATGTTTTTCTCACTCCTACTAGTGAATGTAATGTAACACACACCCATACAATGCGCACCACCCCGTGATGTTTTTCTCACTCCTACTATTGAATGTAATGTAACACACACCCTTACAATGCGCACCACCCCGTGATGTTTTTCTCACTCCTAGTAGTGAATGTAATGTAACACACACCCATACAATGCGCACCACCCCGTCATGTTTTTCTCAATCCTAGTTGCGAATGTAATGTAACACACACCCATACAATGCACACCACCCCGTGATGTTTTTCTCACTCCTACTAGTGAATGTAATGTAACACACACCCATACAATGCGCACCACCCCGTGATGTTTTTCTCACTCCAACTAGTGAATGTAATGTAACACACACCCATACAATGCGCACCACCCCGTGATG
Organism: Cavia porcellus; assembly: GCF_034190915.1. NCBI lineage: Eukaryota > Metazoa > Chordata > Mammalia > Rodentia > Caviidae > Cavia > Cavia porcellus. The sequence continues at coordinate 86,583 of NW_026947759.1, read as the reverse complement.
TATTTCTCACTCCTACTCGTGAATGTAATGTAACACACACCCATACAATGCGCACCACCCCGTGATGTTTTTCTCACTCCTACTAGTGAATGTAATGTAACACACACCCATAAAATGCGCACCCCCCCGTGATGTTTTTCTCACTCCTACTAGTGAATGTAATGTAACACACACCCGTACAATGGGCACCACCCCGTGTTTTTTTTCTCACTCCTACTAGTGAATGTAATGTAACACACACCCATACAATGCGCACCCTTCCGTGATGTTTTTCTCACTCCTAGTAGAGAATGTAATGTAACACACACCCATACAATGCGCACCACCCCGTGATGTTTTTCTCACTCCTAGTAGAGAATGTAATGTAACACACACCCATACAATGCGCACCCCCCCGTGATGTTTTTCTCACTCCTACTAGTGAATGTAATGTAACACACACCCATAAAATGCGCACCACCCCGTAATGTTTTTCTCACTCCTACTAGTGAATCTAATGTAACACACACCCATACCATGCGCACCAACCCGTGATGTTTTTCTCACTCCTACTAGTGAATGTAATGTAACAAACACCCATACAATGCGAACCACCCCGTGATGTTTTTCTCACTCCTACTAGTGAATGTAATGTAACAAACACCTGTACAATGCGCACCCCCCCGTGATGTTTTTCTCACTCCTACTAGTGAATGTAATGTAACACACACCCGTACAATGCGCACCACCCCGTGATGTTTTTCTCACTCCTACTAGTGAATGTAATGTAACACACACCCGTACAATGCGCTCCCCCCCGTGATGTTTTTCTCACTCCTACTAGTGAATGTAATGTAACACACACCCGTACAATGCGCACCACCCCGTGATGTTTTTCTCACTCCTAGTAGTGAATGTAATGTAACACACACCAGTACAATGCGCACCACCCCGTGATGTTTTTCTCACTCCTACTAGTGAATGTAATGTAACACACACCCGTACAATGCGCACCACCCCGTGATGTTTTTCTCACTCCTACTAGTGAATGTAATGTAACACACACCCGTACAAAGCGCACCACCCCGTGATGTTTTTCTCACTCCTACTAGTGAATGTAATGTAACACACACCCGTACAATGCGCACAACCCCGTGTTGTTTTTCTCACTCCTACTAGTGAATGTAATGTAACACACACCCGTACAATGCGCACCACCCCATGATGTTTTTCTCACTCCTACTAGTGAATGTAATGTAACACACACCCGTTCAATGGGCACCACCCCGTGTTTTTTTTCTCACTCCTACTAGTGAATGTAATGTAACACACACCCGTACAATGGGCACCACCCCGTGTTTTTTTTCTCACTCCTACTAGTGAATGTAATGTAAAACACACCCGTACAATGCGCACCACCCCGTGATGTTTTTCTCACTCCTACTGGTGAATGTAATATAACACACACCCATACAATGCGCACCACCCCGTGATGTTTTTCTCACTCCTACTGGTGAATGTAATATAACACACACCCATACAATGCGCACCACCCCGTGATGTTTTTCTCACTCCTACTAGTGAATGTAATGTAACACACACCCATACAATGCGCACCACCCCGTGATGTTTTTCTCACTCCTACTAGTGAATGTAATGTAACACACACCCATACAATGCGCACCACCCCGTGATGTTTTTCTCACTCCTACTCGTGAATGTAATGTAACACACACCCATACAATGCGCACCTCCCCGTGATATTTTTCTCACTCCTACTAGTGAATCTAATGTAACACACACCCATACAATGCGCACCATCCCTTGATGTTTTTCTCACTCCTACTAGTGAATCTAATGTAACACACACCCATACAATGCGCACCACCCCGTGATGTTTTTCTCACTCCTACTAGTGAATGTAATGTAACACACACCCCTACAATGCACACCACCCCGTGATGTTTTTCTCACTCCTACTAGTGAATGTAATGTAACACACACCCATACAATGCGCAACACCCCGTGATGTTTTTCTCACTCCTACTAGTGAATGTAATGTAACACACACCCTTACAATGCGCACCACCCGGTGATGTTTTTCTCACTCCTAGTAGTGAATGTAATGTAACACACACCCATACAATGCGCACCACCCCGTGATGTTTTTCTCAATCCTAGTTGCGAATGTAATGTAACACACACCCATACAATGCACACCACCCCGTGATGTTTTTCTCACTCCTACTAGTGAATGTAATGTAACACACACCCATACAATGCGCACCACCCCGTGATGTTTTTCTCACTCCAACTAGTGAATGTAATGTAACACACACCCATACAATGCGCACCACCCCGTGATGTTTTTCTCACTCCTACTCGTGAATGTAATGTAACACACACCCATACAATGCGCACCACCCCGTGATGTTTTTCTCACTCCTACTAGTTAATGTAATGTAACACACACCCATAAAATGCGCACCCCCCCGTGATGTTTTTCTCACTCCTACTAGTGAATGTAATGTAACACACACCCGTACAATGGGCACCACCCCGTGTTTTTTTTCTCACTCCTACTAGTGAATGCAATGTAACACACACCCATACAATGCGCACCCTTCCGTGATGTTTTTCTCACTCCTAGTAGAGAATGTAATGTAACACACACCCATACAATGCGCACCACCCCGTGATGTTTTTCTCACTCCTAGTAGAGAATGTAATGTAACACACACCCATACAATGCGCACCCCCCCGTGATGTTTTTCTCACTCCTACTAGTGAATGTAATGTAACACACACCCATAAAATGCGCACCACCCCGTAATGTTTTTCTCACTCCTACTAGTGAATCTAATGTAACACACACCCATACCATGCGCACCAACCCGTGATGTTTTTCTCACTCCTACTAGTGAATGTAATGTAACAAACACCCATACAATGCGAACCACCCCGTGATGTTTTTCTCACTCCTACTAGTGAATGTAATGTAACAAACACCTGTACAATGCGCACACCCCCGTGATGTTTTTCTCACTCCTACTAGTGAATGTAATGTAACACACACCCGTACAACGCGCACCACCCCGTGATGTTTTTCTCACTCCTACTAGTGAATGTAATGTAACACACACCCGTACAATGCGCACCCCCCCGTGATGTTTTTCTCACTCCTACTAGTGAATGTAATGTAACACACACCCGTACAATGCGCACCACCCCGTGATGTTTTTCTCACTCCTAGTAGTGAATGTAATGTAACACACACCAGTACAATGCGCACCACCCCGTGATGTTTTTCTCACTCCTACTAGTGAATGTAATGTAACACACACCCGTACAATGCGCACCACCCCGTGATGTTTTTCTCACTCCTACTAGTGAATGTAATGTAACACACACCCGTACAAAGCGCACCACCCCGTGATGTTTTTCTCCCTCCTACTAGTGAATGTAATGTAACACACACCCGTACAATGCGCACAACCCCGTGTTGTTTATCTCACTCCTAGTAGTGAATGTAATGTAACACACACCCGTACAATGGGCACAACCCCGTGTTGTTTTTCTCACTCCTACTAGTGAATGTAATGTAACACACACCCGTACAATGGGCACCACCACGTGTTTTTTTTCTCACTCCTACTAGTGTATGTAATGTAACACACACCCGTACAATGCGCACCACCCCGTGATGTTTTTCTCACTCCTACTAGTGAATGTAATGTAACACACACCCATACAATGCGCACCACCCCGTGATGTTTTTCTCACTCCTACTAGTGAATGTAATGTAACACACACCCATACAATGCGCACCCCCCCGTGATGTTTTTCTCACTCCTACTAGTGAATGTAATGTAACACACACCCGTACAATGCGCACCACCCCGTGATGTTTTTCTCACTCCTAGTAGTGAATGTAATGTAACACACACCAGTACAATGCGCACCACCCCGTGATGTTTTTCTCACTCCTACTAGTGAATGTAATGTAACACACACCCGTACAATGCGCACCACCCCGTGATGTTTTTCTCACTCCTACTAGTGAATGTAATGTAACACACACCCGTACAAAGCGCACCACCCCGTGATGTTTTTCTCCCTCCTACTAGTGAATGTAATGTAACACACACCCGTACAATGCGCACAACCCCGTGTTGTTTATCTCACTCCTAGTAGTGAATGTAATGTAACACACACCCGTACAATGGGCACAACCCCGTGTTGTTTTTCTCACTCCTACTAGTGAATGTAATGTAACACACACCCGTACAATGGGCACCACCACGTGTTTTTTTTCTCACTCCTACTAGTGTATGTAATGTAACACACACCCGTACAATGCGCACCACCCCGTGATGTTTTTCTCACTCCTACTAGTGAATGTAATGTAACACACACCCATACAATGCGCACCACCCCGTGATGTTTTTCTCACTCCTACTAGTGAATGTAATGTAACACACACCCATACAATGCGCACCACCCCGTGATGTTTTTCTCACTCCTACTAGTGAATGTAATGTAACACACACCCGTACAATGCGCACCACCCCGTGATGTTTTTCTCACTCCTACTAGTGAATGTAATGTAACACACACCCGTACAATGGGCACCACCCCGTGTTTTTTTTCTCACTCCTACTAGTGAATGTAATGTAACACACACCCGTACAATGGGCACCACCCCGTGTTTTTTTTCTCACTCCTAATAGTGAATGTAATGTAAAACACACCCGTACAATGCGCACCACCCCGTGATGTTTTTCTCACTCCTACTAGTGAATGTAATGTAACACACACCCATACAATGCGCACCACCCCGTGATGTTTTTCTCACTCCTACTAGTGAATCTAATGTAACACACACCCCTACAATGCGCACCACCCCGTGATGTTTTTCTCACTCCTATTAGTGAATGTAATGTAACACACACCCCTACAATGCACACCACCCCGTGATGTTTTTCTCACTCCTACTAGTGAATGTAATGTAACACACACCCCTACAATGCGCAACACCACGTGATGTTTTTCTCACTCCTACTAGTGAATGCAATGTAACACACACCCATACAATGCGCACCACCCCGTGATGTTTTTCTCACTCCTACTAGTGAATGTAATGTAACACACACACATACAATGCGCACCACCCCGTGATGTTTTTTTCACTCCTGCTAGTGAATGTAATGTAACACACACCCGTACAATGCGCACCACCCCGTGATGTTTTTCTCACTCCTGCTAGTGAATGTAATGTAACACACACCCGTACAATGCGCACCACCCCGTGATGTTTTTCTCACTCCTGCTAGTGAATGTAATGTAACACACACCCGTACAATGCGCACCACCCCGTGATGTTTTTCTCACTCCTGCTAGTGAATGTAATGTAACACACACCCGTACAATGCGCACCACACCGTGATGTTTTTCTCACTCCTACTAGTGAATGTAATGTAACACACACCCATACAATGCGCACCACCCCGTGATGTTTTTCTCACTGCTACTAGTGAATCTAATATAACACACACCCATACAATGCGCACCACCCCGTGATGTTTTTCTCACTGCTACTAGTGAATCTAATGTAACACACACCCATACAATGCGCACCACCCCGTGATGTTTTTCTCACTGCTACTAGTGAATGTAATGTAACACACACCCATACAATGCGCACCACCCCGTGATGTTTTTCTCACTGTTACTAGTGAATCTCATGTAACACACACCCATACAATGCGCACCACCCCGTGATGTTTTTCTCACTGCTACTAGTGAATCTCATGTAACACACACCCATAAAATGCGCACCACCCCGTGATGTTTTTCTCACTGCTACTAGTGAATCTAATGTAACACACACCCATACAATGCGCACCACCCCGTGATGTTTTTCTCACTGCTACTAGTGAATCTAATGTAACACACACCCATACAATGCGCACCACCCCGTGATGTTTTTCTCACTGCTACTAGTGAATCTAATGTAACACACACCCATACAATGCGCACCACCCCGTGATGTTTTTCTCACTGCTACTAGTGAATCTAATGTAACACACACCCATACAATGCGCACCACCCCGTGATGTTTTTCTCACTGCTACTAGTGAATCTCATGTAACACACACCCATACAATGCGCACCACCCCGTGATGTTTTTCTCACTGCTACTAGTGAATCTCATGTAACACACACCCATACAATGCGCACCACCCCGTGATGTTTTTCTCACTGCTACTAGTGAATGTAATGTAACACACACCCATACAATGCGCACCACCCCGTGATGTTTTTCTCACTCCTACTAGTGAATCTAATGTAACACACACCCATACAATGCGCACCACACCGTGATGTTTTTCTCACTCCTACTAGTGAATGTAAAGTAACACACACCCCTACAATGCGCACCACCCCGTGATGTTTTTCTCACTCCTACTAGTGAATGTAATGTAACACACACGCCTACAATGCGCAACACCCCGTGATGTTTTTCTCACTCCTACTAGTGAATGTAATGTAACACACACCCATACAATGCGCACCACCCCGTGATGTTTTTCTCACTCCTGCTAGTGAATGTAATGTAACACACACCCGTACAATGCGCACCACCCCGTGATGTTTTTCTCACTCCTGCTAGTGAATGTAATGTAACACACACCCGTACAATGCGCACCAACCCGTGATGTTTTTCTCACTCCTGCTAGTGAATGTAATGTAACACACACAAGTACAATGCGCACCACCCCGTGATGTTTTTCTCACTCCTGCTAGTGAATGTAATGTAACACACACCCGTACAATGCGCACCACCCCGTGATGTTTTTCTCACTCCTGCTAGTGAATGTAATGTAACACACACCCGTACAATGCGCACCACACCGTGATGTTTTTCTCACTCCTACTAGTGAATGTAATGTAACACACACCCATACAATGCGCACCACCCCGTGATGTTTTTCTCACTGCTACTAGTGAATCTAATGTAACACACACCCATACAATGCGCACCACCCCGTGATGTTTTTCTCACTGCTACTAGTGAATCTAATGTAACACACACCCATACAATGCGCACCACCCAGTGATGTTTTTTTCACTGCTACTAGTGAATCTAATGTAACACACACCCATACAATGCGCACCACCCCGTGATGTTTTTCTCACTGCTACTAGTGAATCTCATGTAACACACACCATACAATGCGCACCACCCCGTGATGTTTTTCTCACTGCTACTAGTGAATCTCATGTAACACACACCCATACAATGCGCACCACCCCGTGATGTTTTTCTCACTGCTACTAGTGAATGTAATGTAACACACACCCATACAATGCGCACCACCCCGTGATGTTTTTCTCACTGCTACTAGTGAATCTAATGTAACACACACCCATACAATGCGCCCCACCCCGTGATGTTTTTCTCACTGCTACTAGTGAATCTCATGTAACACACACCCATAAAATGCGCACCACCCCGTGATGTTTTTCTCACTGCTACTAGTGAATGTAATGTAACACACACCCATACAATGCGCACCACCCCGTGATGTTTTTCTCACTCCTACTAGTGAATCCAATGTAACACACACCCATACAATGCGCACCACCGCGTGATGTTTTTCTCACTCCTACTAGTGAATCCAATGTAACACACACCCATACAATGCGCACCACCCCGTGATGTTTTTCTCACTCCTACTAGTGAATGTAATGTAACACACACCCATACAATGCGCACCACCCCGTGATGTTTTTCTCACTCCTACTAGTGAATCTAATGTAACACACACCCATACAATGCGCACCACGCCGTGATGTTTTTCTCACTCCTACTAGTGAATCTAATGTAACACACAGCCATACAATGTGCACCACCCCGTGATGTTTTTCTCACTCCTACTAGTGAATGTAATGTAACACACACCCATACAATGCGCACCACCCCGTGATGTTTTTCTCACTCCTACTAGTGAATGTAATGTAACACACACCCATACAATGCGCTCCACCCCGTGATGTTTTTCTCACTCCTACTAGTGAATGTAATGTAACACACACCCATACAATGCGCACCACCCCGTGATGTTTTTCTCACTCCTACTAGTGAATCTAATGTAACACACACCCCTACAATGCGCACCACCCCGTGATGTTTTTCTCACTCCTATTAGTGAATGTAATGTAACACACACCCCTACAATGCACACCACCCCGTGATGTTTTTCTCACTCCTACTAGTGAATGTAATGTAACACACACCCCTACAATGCGCAACACCACGTGATGTTTTTCTCACTCCTACTAGTGAATGCAATGTAACACACACCCATACAATGCGCACCACCCCGTGATGTTTTTCTCACTCCTACTAGTGAATGTAATGTAACACACACACATACAATGCGCACCACCCCGTGATGTTTTTTTCACTCCTGCTAGTGAATGTAATGTAACACACACCCGTACAATGCGCACCACCCCGTGATGTTTTTCTCACTCCTGCTAGTGAATGTAATGTAACACACACCCGTACAATGCGCACCACCCCGTGATGTTTTTCTCACTCCTGCTAGTGAATGTAATGTAACACACACCCGTACAATGCGCACCACCCCGTGATGTTTTTCTCACTCCTGCTAGTGAATGTAATGTAACACACACCCGTACAATGCGCACCACACCGTGATGTTTTTCTCACTCCTACTAGTGAATGTAATGTAACACACACCCATACAATGCGCACCACCCCGTGATGTTTTTCTCACTGCTACTAGTGAATCTAATATAACACACACCCATACAATGCGCACCACCCCGTGATGTTTTTCTCACTGCTACTAGTGAATCTAATGTAACACACACCCATACAATGCGCACCACCCCGTGATGTTTTTCTCACTGCTGCTAGTGAATGTAATGTAACACACACCCATACAATGCGCACCACCCCGTGATGTTTTTCTCACTGTTACTAGTGAATCTCATGTAACACACACCCATACAATGCGCACCACCCCGTGATGTTTTTCTCACTGCTACTAGTGAATCTCATGTAACACACACCCATACAATGCGCACCACCCCGTGATGTTTTTCTCACTGCTACTAGTGAATCTAATGTAACACACACCCATACAATGCGCACCACCCCGTGATGTTTTTCTCACTGCTACTAGTGAATCTAATGTAACACACACCCATACAATGCGCACCACCCCGTGATGTTTGTCTCACTGCTACTAGTGAATCTAATGTAACACACACCCATACAATGCGCACCACCCCGTGATGTTTTTCTCACTGCTACTAGTGAATCTAATGTAACACACACCCATACAATGCGCACCACCCCGTGATGTTTTTCTCACTGCTACTAGTGAATCTCATGTAACACACACCCATACAATGCGCACCACCCCGTGATGTTTTTCTCACTGCTACTAGTGAATCTCATGTAACACACACCCATACAATGCGCACCACCCCGTGATGTTTTTCTCACTGCTACTAGTGAATGTAATGTAACACACACCCATACAATGCGCACCACCCCGTGATGTTTTTCTCACTCCTACTAGTGAATCTAATGTAACACACACCCATACAATGCGCACCACACCGTGATGTTTTTCTCACTCCTACTAGTGAATGTAAAGTAACACACACCCCTACAATGCGCACCACCCCGTGATGTTTTTCTCACTCCTACTAGTGAATGTAATGTAACACACACGCCTACAATGCGCAACACCCCGTGATGTTTTTCTCACTCCTACTAGTGAATGTAATGTAACACACACCCATACAATGCGCACCACCCCGTGATGTTTTTCTCACTCCTGCTAGTGAATGTAATGTAACACACACCCGTACAATGCGCACCACCCCGTGATGTTTTTCTCACTCCTGCTAGTGAATGTAATGTAACACACACCCGTACAATGCGCACCACCCCGTGATGTTTTTCTCACTCCTGCTAGTGAATGTAATGTAACACACACAAGTACAAGGCGCACCACCCCGTGATGTTTTTCTCACTCCTGCTAGTGAATGTAATGTAACACACACCCGTACAATGCGCACCACCCCGTGATGTTTTTCTCACTCCTGCTAGTGAATGTAATGTAACACACACCCGTACAATGCGCACCACACCGTGATGTTTTTCTCACTCCTACTAGTGAATGTAATGTAACACACACCCATACAATGCGCACCACCCCGTGATGTTTTTCTCACTGCTACTAGTGAATCTAATGTAACACACACCCATACAATGCGCACCACCCCGTGATGTTTTTCTCACTGCTACTAGTGAATCTAATGTAACACACACCCATACAATGCGCACCACCCAGTGATGTTTTTTTCACTGCTACTAGTGAATCTAATGTAACACACACCCATACAATGCGCACCACCCCGTGATGTTTTTCTCACTGCTACTAGTGAATCTCATGTAACACACACCATACAATGCGCACCACCCCGTGATGTTTTTCTCACTGCTACTAGTGAATCTCATGTAACACACACCCATACAATGCGCACCACCCCGTGATGTTTTTCTCACTGCTACTAGTGAATGTAATGTAACACACACCCATACAATGCGCACCACCCCGTGATGTTTTTCTCACTGCTACTAGTGAATCTAATGTAACACACACCCATACAATGCGCACCACCCCGTGATGTTTTTCTCACTGCTACTAGTGAATCTCATGTAACACACACCCATACAATGCGCACCACCCCGTGATGTTTTTCTCACTGCTACTAGTGAATGTAATGTAACACACACCCATACAATGCGCACCACCCCGTGATGTTTTTCTCACTCCTACTAGTGAATCCAATGTAACACACACCCATACAATGCGCACCACCGCGTGATGTTTTTCTCACTCCTACTAGTGAATCCAATGTAACACACACCCATACAATGCGCACCACCCCGTGATGTTTTTCTCACTCCTACTAGTGAATGTAATGTAACACACACCCATACAATGCGCACCACCCCGTGATGTTTTTCTCACTCCTACTAGTGAATCTAATGTAACACACACCCATACAATGCGCACCACGCCGTGATGTTTTTCTCACTCCTACTAGTGAATCTAATGTAACACACAGCCATACAATGCGCACCACCCCGTGATGTTTTTCTCACTCCTACTAGTGAATGTAATGTAACACACACCCATACAATGCGCACCACCCCGTGATGTTTTTCTCACTCCTACTAGTGAATGTAATGTAACACACACCCATACAATGCGCACCACCCCGTGATGTTTTTCTCACTCCTACTAGTGAATGTAATGTAACACACACCCATACAATGCGCACCACCCCGTGATGTTTTTCTCACTCCTACTAGTGAATCCAATGTAACACACACCCATACAATGCGCACCACCCCGTGATGGTTTTCTCACTCCTAATAGTGAATCCAATGTAACACACACCCATACAATGCGCACCACCCCGTGATGTTTTTCTCACTCCTGCTAGTGAATGTAATGTAACACACACCCGTACAATGCGCACCACCCCGTGATGTTTTTCTCACTCCTGCTAGTGAATGTAATGTAACACACACCCGTACAATGCGCACCACCCCGTGATGTTTTTCTCACTCCTGCTAGTGAATGTAATGTAACACACACCCGTACAATGCGCACCACACCGTGATGTTTTTCTCACTCCTACAAGTGAATGTAATGTAACACACACCCATACAATGCGCACCACCCCGTGATGTTTTTCTCACTGCTACTAGTGAATCTAATATAACACACACCCATACAATGCGCACCACCCCGTGATGTTTTTCTCACTGCTACTAGTGAATCTAATGTAACACACACCCATACAATGCGCACCACCCCGTGATGTTTTTCTCACTGCTACTAGTGAATGTAATGTAACACACACCCATACAATGCGCACCACCCCGTGATGTTTTTCTCACTGTTACTAGTGAATCTCATGTAACACACACCCATACAATGCGCACCACCCCGTGATGTTTTTCTCACTGCTACTAGTGAATCTCATGTAACACACACCCATACAATGCGCACCACCCCGTGATGTTTTTCTCACTGCTACTAGTGAATCTAATGTAACACACACCCATACAATGCGCACCACCCCGTGATGTTTTTCTCACTGCTACTAGTGAATCTAATGTAACACACACCCATACAATGCGCACCACCCCGTGATGTTTTTCTCACTGCTACTAGTGAATCTAATGTAACACACACCCATACAATGCGCACCACCCCGTGATGTTTTTCTCACTGCTACTAGTGAATCTAATGTAACACACACCCATACAATGCGCACCACCCCGTGATGTTTTTCTCACTGCTACTAGTGAATCTCATGTAACACACACCCATACAATGCGCACCACCCCGTGATGTTTTTCTCACTGCTACTAGTGAATCTCATGTAACACACACCCATACAATGCGCACCACCCCGTGATGTTTTTCTCACTGCTACTAGTGAATGTAATGTAACACACACCCATACAATGCGCACCACCCCGTGATGTTTTTCTCACTCCTACTAGTGAATCTAATGTAACACACACCCATACAATGCGCACCACACCGTGATGTTTTTCTCACTCCTACTAGTGAATGTAAAGTAACACACACCCCTACAATGCGCACCACCCCGTGATGTTTTTCTCACTCCTACTAGTGAATGTAATGTAACACACACCCCTACAATGCGCAACACCCCGTGATGTTTTTCTCACTCCTACTAGTGAATGTAATGTAACACACACCCATACAATGCGCACCACCCCGTGATGTTTTTCTCACTCCTGCTAGTGAATGTAATGTAACACACACCCGTACAATGCGCACCACCCCGTGATGTTTTTCTCACTCCTGCTAGTGAATGTAATGTAACACACACCCGTACAATGCGCACCACCCCGTGATGTTTTTCTCACTCCTGCTAGTGAATGTAATGTAACACACACAAGTACAATGCGCACCACCCCGTGATGTTTTTCTCACTCCTGCTAGTGAATGTAATGTAACACACACCCGTACAATGCGCACCACCCCGTGATGTTTTTCTCACTCCTGCTAGTGAATGTAATGTAACACACACCCGTACAATGCGCACCACCCCGTGATGTTTTTCTCACTCCTGCTAGTGAATGTAATGTAACACACACAAGTACAATGCGCACCACCCCGTGATGTTTTTCTCACTCCTGCTAGTGAATGTAATGTAACACACACCCGTACAATGCGCACCACCCCGTGATGTTTTTCTCACTGCTGCTAGTGAATGTAATGTAACACACACCCGTACAATGCGCACCACACCGTGATGTTTTTCTCACTCCTACTAGTGAATGTAATGTAACACACACCCATACAATGCGCACCACCCCGTGATGTTTTTCTCACTGCTACTAGTGAATCTAATGTAACACACACCCATACAATGCGCACCACCCCGTGATGTTTTTCTCACTGCTACTAGTGAATCTAATGTAACACACACCCATACAATGCGCACCACCCCGTGATGTTTTTTTCACTGCTACTAGTGAATCTAATGTAACACACACCCATACAATGCGCACCACCCCGTGATGTTTTTCTCACTGCTACTAGTGAATCTCATGTAACACACACCCATACAATGCGCACCACCCCGTGATGTTTTTCTCACTGCTACTAGTGAATCTCATGTAACACACACCCATACAATGCGCACCACCCCGTGATGTTTTTCTCACTGCTACTAGTGAATCTCATGTAACACACACCCATACAATGCGCACCACCCCGTGATGTTTTTCTCACTGCTACTAGTGAATCTAATGTAACACACACCCATACAATGCGCACCACCCCGTGATGTTTTTCTCACTGCTACTAGTGAATCTAATGTAACACACACCCATACAATGCGCACCACCCCGTGATGTTTTTCTCACTGCTACTAGTGAATCTCATGTAACACACACCCATACAATGCGCACCACCCCGTGATGTTTTTCTCACTGCTACTAGTGAATGTAATGTAACACACACCCATACAATGCGCACCACCCCGTGATGTTTTTCTCACTCCTACTAGTGAATCCAATGTAACACACACCCATACAATGCGCACCACCGCGTGATGTTTTTCTCACTCCTACTAGTGAATCCAATGTAACACACACCCATACAATGCGCACCACCCCGTGATGTTTTTCTCACTCCTACTAGTGAATGTAATGTAACACACACCCATACAATGCGCACCACCCCGTGATGTTTTTCTCACTCCTACTAGTGAATCTAATGTAACACACACCCATACAATGCGCACCACCCCGTGATGTTTTTCTCACTCCTACTAGTGAATCTAATGTAACACACAGCCATACAATGCGCACCACCCCGTGATGTTTTTCTCACTCCTACTAGTGAATGTAATGTAACACACACCCATACAATGCGCACCACCCCGTGATGTTTTTCTCACTCCTACTAGTGAATGTAATGTAACACACACCCATACAATGCGCACCACCCCGTGATGTTTTTCTCACTCCTACTAGTGAATGTAATGTAACACACACCCATACAATGCGCACCACCCCGTGATGTTTTTCTCACTCCTACTAGTGAATCCAATGTAACACACACCCATACAATGCGCACCACCCCGTGATGGTTTTCTCACTCCTAATAGTGAATCCAATGTAACACACACCCATACAATGCGCACCACCCCGTGATGTTTTTCTCACTGCTACTAGTGAATCCAATGTAACACACACCAATACAATGCGCACCACCCCGTGATGTTTTTCTCACTCCTACTAGTGAATCCAATGTAACACACACCCATACAATGCGCACCACCCCGTGATGTTTTTCTCACTGCTACTAGTGAATCTAATGTAACACACACCCATACAATGCGCACCACCCCGTGATGTTTTTTTCACTGCTACTAGTGAATCTAATGTAACACACACCCATACAATGCGCACCACCCCGTGATGTTTTTCTCACTGCTACTAGTGAATCTAATGTAACACACACCCATACAATGCGCACCACCCCGTGATGGTTTTCTCACTGCTACTAGTGAATCTAATGTAACACACACCCATACAATGCGCACCACCCCGTGATGTTTTACTCACTGCTACTAGTGAATCTAATGTAACACACACCCATACAATGCGCACCACCCCGTGATGTTTTTCTCACTGCTACTAGTGAATCTAATGTTACACACACCCATACAATGCACACCACCCCGTGATGTTTTTCTCACTCCTACTAGTGAATCCAATGTAACACACACCCATACAATGCGCACCACCCCGTGATGTTTTGCTCACTCCTACTAGTGAATCTCATGTAACACACACCCATACAATGCGCACCACCCCGTGATGTTTTTCTCACTGCTACTAGTGAATCTCATGTAACACACACCCATACAATGTGCACCACCCGGTGATGTTTTTCTCACTGCTACTAGTGAATCTAATGTAACACACACCCATACAATGCGCACCACCCCGTGATGTTTTTCTCACTGCTACTAGTGAATCTAATGTAACACACACCCATACAATGCGCACCACCCCGTGATGTTTTTCTCACTGCTACTAGTGAATCTCATGTAACACACACCCATACAATGCGCACCATCCCGTGATGTTTTTCTCACTCCTACTAGTGAATGTAATGTAACACACACCCATACAATGCGCACCACCCCGTGATGTTTTTCTCACTCCTGCTAGTGAATGTAATGTAACACACACCCGTACAATGCGCACCACCCCGTGATGTTTTTCTCAATCCTACTAGTGAATGTAATGTAACACACACCCATAAAATGCGCACCACCCCGTGATGTTTTTCTCACTCCTACTAGTGAATGTAATGTAACACACACCCATAAAATGCGCACCACCCCGTGATGTTTTTCTCACTCCTACTCGTGAATGTAATGTAACACACACCCATACAATGCGCACCACCCCGTGATGTTTTTCTCACTCCTACTAGTGAATGTAATGTAACACACACCCATAAAATGCGCACCCCCCCTTGATGTTTTTCTCACTCCTACTAGTGAATGTAATGTAACACACACCCATGCAATGAGTACCCCCCCGTGATGTTTTTCTCACTCCTACTAGTGAATGTAATGTAACACACACCCATACAATGCGCACCACCCCGTGATGTTTTTCTCACTCCTACTAGTGAATCCTATGTAACACACACCCATACAATGCGCACCACCCCGTGATGTTTTTCTCACTCCTACTAGTGAATGTAATGTAACACACACCCATACAATGCGCACCACCCCGTGATGTTTTTCTCACTCCTACTAGTGAATCCAATGTAACACACACCCATACAATGCGCACCACCCCGTGATGGTTTTCTCACTCCTAATAGTGAATCCAATGTAACACACACCCATACAATGCGCACCACCCCGTGATGTTTTTCTCACTCCTACTAGTGAATCCAATGTAACACACACCAATACAATGCGCACCACCCCGTGATGTTTTTCTCACTCCTACTAGTGAATCTAATGTAACACACACCCATACAATGCGCACCACCCTGTGATGTTTTTCTCACTGCTACTAGTGAATCTAATGTAACACACACCCATACAATGCGCACCACCCTGTGATGTTTTTCTCACTGCTACTAGTGAATCTAATGTAACACACACCCGTACAATGCGCACCACCCTGTGATGATTTTCTCACTGCTACTAGTGAATCTAATGTAACACACACCCATACAATGCGCACCACCCCGTGATGTTTTTCTCACTGCTACTAGTGAATCTAATGTAACACACACCCATACAATGCGCACCACCCCGTGATGTTTTTCTCACTGCTACTAGTGAATCTAATGTAACACACACCCATACAATGCGCACCACCCCGTGATGTTTTTCTCACTGCTACTAGTGAATGTAATGTAACACACACCCATACAATGCGCACCACCCCGTGATGTTTTTCTCACTGCTACTAGTGAATCTAATGTAACACACACCCATACAATGCGCACCACCCCGTGATGTTTTTCTCACTCCTACTAGTGAATGTAATGTAACACACACCCATACAATGCGAACCACCCCGTGATGTTTTTCTCACTCCTGCTAGTGAATGTAATGTAACACACACCCGTACAATACGCACCACCCCGTGATGTTTTTCTCACTCCTGCTAGTGAATGTAATGTAACACACACCCGTACAATGCGCACCACCCCGTGATGTTTTTCTCACTCCTGCTAGTGAATGTAATGTAACACACACCCGTACAATGCGCACCACACCGTGATGTTTTTCTCACTCCTACTAGTGAATGTAATGTAACACACACCCATACAATGCGCACCACCCCGTGATGTTTTTCTCACTGCTACTAGTGAATCTAATATAACACACACCCATACAATGCGCACCACCCCGTGATGTTTTTCTCACTGCTACTAGTGAATCTAATGTAACACACACCCATACAATGCGCACCACCCCGTGATGTTTTTCTCACTGCTACTAGTGAATGTAATGTAACACACACCCATACAATGCGCACCACCCCGTGATGTTTTTCTCACTGTTACTAGTGAATCTCATGTAACACACACCCATACAATGCGCACCACCCCGTGATGTTTTTCTCACTGCTACTAGTGAATCTCATGTAACACACACCCATACAATGCGCACCACCCCGTGATGTTTTTCTCACTGCTACTAGTGAATCTAATGTAACACACACCCATACAATGCGCACCACCCCGTGATGTTTTTCTCACTGCTACTAGTGAATCTAATGTAACACACACCCATACAATGCGCACCACCCCGTGATGTTTTTCTCACTGCTACTAGTGAATCTAATGTAACACACACCCATACAATGCGCACCACCCCGTGATGTTTTTCTCACTGCTACTAGTGAATCTAATGTAACACACACCCATACAATGCGCACCACCCCGTGATGTTTTTCTCACTGCTACTAGTGAATCTCATGTAACACACACCCATACAATGCGCACCACCCCGTGATGTTTTTCTCACTGCTACTAGTGAATCTCATGTAACACACACCCATACAATGCGCACCACCCCGTGATGTTTTTCTCACTGCTACTAGTGAATGTAATGTAACACACACCCATACAATGCGCACCACCCCGTGATGTTTTTCTCACTCCTACTAGTGAATCTAATGTAACACACACCCATACAATGCGCACCACACCGTGATGTTTTTCTCACTCCTACTAGTGAATGTAAAGTAACACACACCCCTACAATGCGCACCACCCCGTGATGTTTTTCTCACTCCTACTAGTGAATGTAATGTAACACACACCCCTACAATGCGCAACACCCCGTGATGTTTTTCTCACTCCTACTAGTGAATGTAATGTAACACACACCCGTACAATGCGCACCACCCCGTGATGTTTTTCTCACTCCTGCTAGTGAATGTAATGTAACACACACCCGTACAATGCGCACCACCCCGTGATGTTTTTCTCACTCCTGCTAGTGAATGTAATGTAACACACACCCGTACAATGCGCACCACCCCGTGATGTTTTTCTCACTCCTGCTAGTGAATGTAATGTAACACACACAAGTACAATGCGCACCACCCCGTGATGTTTTTCTCACTCCTGCTAGTGAATGTAATGTAACACACACCCGTACAATGCGCACCACCCCGTGATGTTTTTCTCACTCCTGCTAGTGAATGTAATGTAACACACACCCGTACAATGCGCACCACACCGTGATGTTTTTCTCACTCCTACTAGTGAATGTAATGTAACACACACCCATACAATGCGCACCACCCCGTGATGTTTTTCTCACTGCTACTAGTGAATCTAATGTAACACACACCCATACAATGCGCACCACCCCGTGATGTTTTTCTCACTGCTACTAGTGAATCTAATGTAACACACACCCATACAATGCGCACCACCCCGTGATGTTTTTTTCACTGCTACTAGTGAATCTAATGTAACACACACCCATACAATGCGCACCACCCCGTGATGTTTTTCTCACTCCTACTAGTGAATGTAATGTAACACACACCCATACAATGCGCACCACCCCGTGATGTTTTTCTCACTGCTACTAGTGAATGTAATGTAACACACACCCATACAATGCGCACCACCCCGTGATGTTTTTCTCACTGCTACTAGTGAATCTCATGTAACACACACCCATACAATGCGCACCACCCCGTGATGTTTTTCTCACTGCTACTAGTGAATGTAATGTAACACACACCCATACAATGCGCACCACCCCGTGATGTTTTTCTCACTCCTACTAGTGAATCCAATGTAACACACACCCATACAATGCGCACCACCGCGTGATGTTTTTCTCACTCCTACTAGTGAATCCAATGTAACACACACCCATACAATGCGCACCACCCCGTGATGTTTTTCTCACTCCTACTAGTGAATCTAATGTAACACACACCCATACAATGCGCACCACCCCGTGATGTTTTTCTCACTCCTACTAGTGAATCTAATGTAACACACACCCATACAATGCGCACCACCCCGTGATGTTTTTCTCACTCCTACTAGTGAATCTAATGTAACACACAGCCATACAATGCGCACCACCCCGTGATGTTTTTCTCACTCCTACTAGTGAATGTAATGTAACACACACCCATACAATGCGCACCACCCCGTGATGTTTTTCTCACTCCTACTAGTGAATGTAATGTAACACACACCCATACAATGCGCACCACCCCGTGATGTTTTTCTCACTCCTACTAGTGAATGTAATGTAACACACACCCATACAATGCGCACCACCCCGTGATGGTTTTCTCACTCCTAATAGTGAATCCAATGTAACACACACCCATACAATGCGCACCACCCCGTGATGGTTTTCTCACTCCTAATAGTGAATCCAATGTAACACACACCCATACAATGCGCACCACCCCGTGATGTTTTTCTCACTGCTACTAGTGAATCCAATGTAACACACACCAATACAATGCGCACCACCCCGTGATGTTTTTCTCACTCCTACTAGTGAATCCAATGTAACACACACCCATACAATGCGCACCACCCCGTGATGTTTTTCTCACTGCTACTAGTGAATCTAATGTAACACACACCCATACAATGCGCACCACCCCGTGATGTTTTTCTCACTGCTACTAGTGAATCTAATGTAACACACACCCATACAATGCGCACCACCCCGTGATGGTTTTCTCACTGCTACTAGTGAATCTAATGTAACACACACCCATACAATGCGCACCACCCAGTGATGGTTTTCTCACTGCTACTAGTGAATCTAATGTAACACACACCCATACAATGCGCACCACCCCGTGATGTTTTTCTCACTGCTACTAGTGAATCTAATGTAACACACACCCATACAATGCGCACCACCCCGTGATGTTTTTCTCACTGCTACTAGTGAATGTAATGTAACACACACCCATACAATGCGCACCACCCCGTGATGTTTTTCTCACTGCTACTAGTGAATCTAATGTAACACACACCCATACAATGCACACCACCCCGTGATGTTTTTCTCACTCCTACTAGTGAATCCCATGTAACACACACCCATACAATGCGCACCACCCCGTGATGTTTTGCTCACTCCTACTAGTGAATCTCATGTAACACACACCCATACAATGCGCACCACCCCGTGATGTTTTTCTCACTGCTACTAGTGAATCTCATGTAACACACACCCATACAATGTGCACCACCCGGTGATGTTTTTCTCACTGCTACTAGTGAATCTAATGTAACACACACCCATACAATGCGCACCACCCCGTGATGTTTTTCTCACTGCTACTAGTGAATCTAATGTAACACACACCCATACAATGCGCACCACCCCGTGATGTTTTTCTCACTGCTACTAGTGAATCTCATGTAACACACACCCATACAATGCGCACCATCCCGTGATGTTTTTCTCACTCCTACTAGTGAATGTAATGTAACACACACCCATACAATGCGCACCACCCCGTGATGTTTTTCTCACTCCTGCTAGTGAATGTAATGTAACACACACCCGTACAATGCGCACCACCCCGTGATGTTTTTCTCAATCCTACTAGTGAATGTAATGTAACACACACCCATAAAATGCGCACCACCCCGTGATGTTTTTCTCACTCCTACTAGTGAATGTAATGTAACACACACCCATACAATGCGCACCACCCCGTGATGTTTTTCTCACTCCTACTCGTGAATGTAATGTAACACACACCCATACAATGCGCACCACCCTGTGATGTTTTTCTCACTCCTACTAGTGAATGTAATGTAACACACACCCATAAAATGCGCACCCCCCCTTGATGTTTTTCTCACTCCTACTAGTGAATGTAATGTAACACACACCCATGCAATGAGTACCCCCCCGTGATGTTTTTCTCACTCCTACTAGTGAATGTAATGTAACACACACCCATACAATGCGCACCACCCCGTGATGTTTTTCTCACTCCTACTAGTGAATCCAATGTAACACACACCCATACAATGCGTACCACCCCGTGATGTTTTTCTCACTCCTACTAGTGAATGTAATGTAACACACACCCATACAATGCGCACCACCCCGTGATGTTTTTCTCACTCCTACTAGTGAATCCAATGTAACACACACCCATACAATGCGCACCACCCCGTGATGGTTTTCTCACTCCTAATAGTGAATCCAATGTAACACACACCCATACAATGCGCACCACCCCGTGATGTTTTTCTCACTCCTACTAGTGAATCCAATGTAACACACACCAATACAATGCGCACCACCCCGTGATGTTTTTCTCACTCCTACTAGTGAATCTAATGTAACACACACCCATACAATGCGCACCACCCCGTGATGTTTTTCTCACTGCTACTAGTGAATGTAATGTAACACACACCCATACAATGCGCACCACCCCGTGATGTTTTTCTCACTGCTACTAGTGAATCTAATGTAACACACACCCATACAATGCGCACCACCCCGTGATGTTTTTCTCACTCCTACTAGTGAATGTAATGTAACACACACCCATACAATGCGCACCACCCCGTGATGTTTTTCTCAATCCTACTAGTGAATGTAATGTAACACACACCCATACAATGCGCACCACCCCGTGATGTTTTTCTCACTCCTACTAGTGAATCCAGTGTAACACACACCCATACAATGCGCACCACCCCGTGATGTTTTTCTCACTCCTACTAGTGAATCCAATGTAACACACACCCATACAATGCGCACCACCCCGTGATGTTTTTCTCACTCCTACTAGTGAATCTCATGTAACACACACCCATACAATGCGCACCACCCCGTGATGTTTTTCTCACTGCTACTAGTGAATCTCATGTAACACACACCCATACAATGCGCACCACCCGGTGATGTTTTTCTCACTGCTACTAGTGAATCTAATGTAACACACACCCATACAATGCGCACCACCCCGTGATGTTTTTCTCACTGCTACTAGTGAATCTCATGTAACACACACCCATACAATGCGCACCACCCCGTGATGTTTTTCTCACTGCTACTAGTGAATGTAATGTAACACACACCCATAAAATGCGCACCACCCCGTGATGTTTTTCTCACTCCTACTAGTGAATGTAATGTAACACACACCCATACAATGCGCACCACCCCGTGATGTTTTTCTCACTCCTGCTAGTGAATGTAATGTAACACACACCCGTACAATGCGCACCACCCCGTGATGTTTTTCTCAATCCTACTAGTGAATGTAATGTAACACACACCCATACAATGCGCACCACCCCGTGATGTTTTTCTCACTCCTACTAGTGATTGTAATGTAACACACACCCATACAATGCGCACCACCCCGTGATGTTTTTCTCACTCCTACTCGTGAATGTAATGTAACACACACCCATACAATGCGCACCACCCCGTGATGTTTTTCTCACTCCTACTAGTGAATGTAATGTAACACACACCCATAAAATGCGCACCCCCCCGTGATGTTTTTCTCACTCCTACTAGTGAATGTAATGTAACACACACCCATGCAATGCGCACCCCCCCGTTATGTTTTTCTCACTCCTACTAGTGAATGTAATGTAACACACACCCATACAATGCGCACCCCCCCGTGATGTTTTTCTCACTCCTAGTAGAGAATGTAATGTAACACACACCCATACAATGCGCACCCCCCCGTGATGTTTTTCTCACTCCTAGTATAGAATGTAATGTAACACACACCCATACAATGCGCACCCCCCCCGTGATGTTTTTCTCACTCCTACTAGTGAATGTAATGTAACACACACCCATAAAATGCGCACCACCCCGTAATGTTTTTCTCACTCCTACTAGTGAATCTAATGTAACACACACCCATACCATGCGCACCAACCCGTGATGTTTTTCTCACTCCTACTATTGAATGTAATGTAACAAACACCCATACAATGCGAACCACCCCGTGATGTTTTTCTCACTCCTACTAGTGAATGTAATGTAACAAACACCTGTACAATGCGCACCCCCCCGTGATGTTTTTCTCACTCCTACTAGTGAATGTAATGTAACAAACACCCATACAATGCGCACCACCCCGTGATGTTTTTCTCACTCCTACTAGTGAATCCAATGTAACACACACCAATACAATGCGCACCACCCCGTGATGTTTTTCTCACTCCTACTAGTGAATCTAATGTAACACACACCCATACAATGCGCACCACCCCGTGATGTTTTTCTCACTGCTACTAGTGAATCTAATGTAACACACACCCATACAATGCGCACCACCCCGTGATGTTTTTCTCACTGCTACTAGTGAATCTAATGTAACACACACCCATACAATGCGCACCACCCCGTGATGATTTTCTCACTGCTACTAGTGAATCTAATGTAACACACACCCATACAATGCGCACCACCCCGTGATGTTTTTCTCACTGCTACTAGTGAATCTAATGTAACACACACCCATACAATGCGCACCACCCCGTGATGTTTTTCTCACTGCTACTAGTGAATCTAATGTAACACACACCCATACAATGCGCACCACCCCGTGATGTTTTTCTCACTGCTACTAGTGAATGTAATGTAACACACACCCATACAATGCGCACCACCCCGTGATGTTTTTCTCACTGCTACTAGTGAATCTAATGTAACACACACCCATACAATGCGCACCACCCCGTGATGTTTTTCTCACTCCTACTAGTGAATGTAATGTAACACACACCCATACAATGCGCACCACCCCGTGATGTTTTTCTCAATCCTACTAGTGAATGTAATGTAACACACACCCATACAATGCGCACCACCCCGTGATGTTTTTCTCACTCCTACTAGTGAATCCAGTGTAACACACACCCATACAATGCGCACCACCCCGTGATGTTTTTCTCACTCCTACTAGTGAATCCAATGTAACACACACCCATACAATGCGCACCACCCCGTGATGTTTTTCTCACTCCTACTAGTGAATCTCATGTAACACACACCCATACAATGCGCACCACCCCGTGATGTTTTTCTCACTGCTACTAGTGAATCTCATGTAACACACACCCATAAAATGCGCACCACCCGGTGATGTTTTTCTCACTGCTACTAGTGAATCTAATGTAACACACACCCATACAATGCGCACCACCCCGTGATGTTTTTCTCACTGCTACTAGTGAATCTAATGTAACACACACCCATACAATGTGCACCACACCGTGATGTTTTTCTCACTGCTACTAGTGAATCTAATGTAACACACACCCATACAATGCGCACCACCCCGTGATGTTTTTCTCACTGCTACTAGTGAATCTCATGTAACACACACCCATACAATGCGCACCACCCCGTGATGTTTTTCTCACTGCTACTAGTGAATGTAATGTAACACACACCCATACAATGCGCACCACCCCGTGATGTTTTTCTCACTCCTACTAGTGAATGTAATGTAACACACACCCATACAATGCGCACCACCCCGTGATGTTTTTCTCACTCCTGCTAGTGAATGTAATGTAACACACACCCGTACAATGCGCACCACCCCGTGATGTTTTTCTCAATCCTACTAGTGAATGTAATGTAACACACACCCATACAATGCGCACCACCCCGTGATGTTTTTCTCACTCCTACTAGTGAATGTAATGTAACACACACCCATACAATGCGCACCACCCCGTGATGTTTTTCTCACTCCTACTCGTGAATGTAATGTAACACACACCCATACAATGCGCACCACCCCGTGATGTTTTTCTCACTCCTACTAGTGAATGTAATGTAACACACACCCATAAAATGCGCACCCCCCCGTGATGTTTTTCTCACTCCTACTAGTGAATGTAATGTAACACACACCCATGCAATGCGCACCCCCCCCCGTTATGTTTTTCTCACTCCTACTAGTGAATGTAATGTAACACACACCCATACAATGCGCACCCCCCCGTGATGTTTTTCTCACTCCTAGTAGAGAATGTAATGTAACACACACCCATACAATGCGCACCCCCCCGTGATGTTTTTCTCACTCCTAGTAGAGAATGTAATGTAACACACACCCATACAATGCGCACCCCCCCGTGATGTTTTTCTCACTCCTACTAGTGAATGTAATGTAACACACACCCATAAAATGCGCACCACCCCGTAATGTTTTTCTCACTCCTACTAGTGAATCTAATGTAACACACACCCATACCATGCGCACCAACCCGTGATGTTTTTCTCACTCCTACTATTGAATGTAATGTAACAAACACCCATACAATGCGAACCACCCCGTGATGTTTTTCTCACTCCTACTAGTGAATGTAATGTAACAAACACCTGTACAATGCGCACCCCCCCGTGATGTTTTTCTCACTCCTACTAGTGAATGTAATGTAACAAACACCTGTACAATGCGCACCCCCCCGTGATGTTTTTCTCACTCCCACTAGTGAATGTAATGTAACACACACCCGTACAATGCGCACCACCCCGTGATGTTTTTCTCACTCCTACTAGTGAATGTAATGTAACACACACCCGTACAATGCGCACCACCCCGTGTTGTTTTTCTCACTCCTACTAGTGAATGTAACGTAACACACACCCGTACAATGGACACAACCCTATGTTGTTTTTCTCACTCCTACTAGTGAATGTAATGTAACACACACCCGTACAATGGGCACCACTCCGTGTTTTTTTCTCACTCCTACTAGTGAATGTAATGTAACACACATCCGTACAATGCGCACCACCCCGTGATGTTTTTCTCACTCCTACTAGTGAATGTAATGTAACACACACCCATACAATGCGCACCACCCCGTGATTTTTTTCTCACTCCTGCTAGTGAATGTAATGTAACACACACCCGTACAATGCGCACCACCCCGTGATGTTTTTCTCACTCCTGCTAGTGAATGTAATGTAACACACACCCGTACAATGCGCACCACCCCGTGATGTTTTTCTCACTCCTACTAGTGAATGTAATGTAACACACACCCGTACAATGCGCACCACCCCGTGATGTTTTTCTCACTCCTACTAGTGAATGTAATCTAACACACACCCGTACAATGCGCACCACCCCGTGATGTTTTTCTCACTCCTACTAGTGAATGTAATGTAACACACACCCGTACAATGCGCACCACCCCGTGATGTTTTTCGCACTCCTACTAGTGAATGTAATGTAACACACACCCGTACAATGGGCACCACCCCGTGTTGTTTTTCTCACTCCTACTAGTGAATGTAATGTAACACACACCCGTACAATGGGCACCACCCCGTGTTTTTTTTCTCACTCCTACTAGTGAATGTAATGTAACACACACCCGTACAATGGGCACCACCCCGTGATGTTTTTCTCACTCCTAATAGTGAATGTAATGTAACACACAGCCGTACAATGCGCACCACCCCGTGATGTTTTTCTCACTCCTACTAGTGAATCTAATGTAACACACACCCATACAATGCGCACCACCCCATGATGTTTTTCTCACTCCTACTAGTGAATGTAATGTAACACACACCCCTACAATGCACACCACCCCGTGATGTTTTTCTCACTCCTACTAGTGAATGTAATGTAACACACACCCCTACAATGCGCAACACCCCTTGATGTTTTTCTCACTCCTACTAGTGAATGTAATGTAACACACACCCATACAATGCGCACCACCCCGTGATGTTTTTCTCACTCCTACTAGTGAATGTAATGTAACACACACCCATACAATGCGCACCACCCCGTGATGTTTTTCTCACTCCTACTAGTGAATCCAATGTAACACACACCAATACAATGCGCACCACCCCGTGATGTTTTTCTCACTCCTACTAGTGAATCTAATGTAACACACACCCATACAATGCGCACCACCCCGTGATGTTTTTCTCACTGCTACTAGTGAATGTAATGTAACACACACCCATACAATGCGCACCACCCCGTGATGTTTTTCTCACTGCTACTAGTGAATCTAATGTAACACACACCCATACAATGCGCACCACCCCGTGATGTTTTTCTCACTCCTACTAGTGAATGTAATGTAACACACACCCATACAATGCGCACCACCCCGTGATGTTTTTCTCAATCCTACTAGTGAATGTAATGTAACACACACCCATACAATGCGCACCACCCCGTGATGTTTTTCTCACTCCTACTAGTGAATCCAGTGTAACACACACCCATACAATGCGCACCACCCCGTGATGTTTTTCTCACTCCTACTAGTGAATCCAATGTAACACACACCCATACAATGCGCACCACCCCGTGATGTTTTTCTCACTCCTACTAGTGAATCTCATGTAACACACACCCATACAATGCGCACCACCCCGTGATGTTTTTCTCACTGCTACTAGTGAATCTCATGTAACACACACCCATACAATGCGCACCACCCGGTGATGTTTTTCTCACTGCTACTAGTGAATCTAATGTAACACACACCCATACAATGCGCACCACCCCGTGATGTTTTTCTCACTGCTACTAGTGAATCTCATGTAACACACACCCATACAATGCGCACCACCCCGTGATGTTTTTCTCACTGCTACTAGTGAATGTAATGTAACACACACCCATAAAATGCGCACCACCCCGTGATGTTTTTCTCACTCCTACTAGTGAATGTAATGTAACACACACCCATACAATGCGCACCACCCCGTGATGTTTTTCTCACTCCTGCTAGTGAATGTAATGTAACACACACCCGTACAATGCGCACCACCCCGTGATGTTTTTCTCAATCCTACTAGTGAATGTAATGTAACACACACCCATACAATGCGCACCACCCCGTGATGTTTTTCTCACTCCTACTAGTGAATGTAATGTAACACACACCCATACAATGCGCACCACCCCGTGATGTTTTTCTCACTCCTACTCGTGAATGTAATGTAACACACACCCATACAATGCGCACCACCCCGTGATGTTTTTCTCACTCCTACTAGTGAATGTAATGTAACACACACCCATAAAATGCGCACCCCCCCGTGATGTTTTTCTCACTCCTACTAGTGAATGTAATGTAACACACACCCATGCAATGCGCACCCCCCCGTTATGTTTTTCTCACTCCTACTAGTGAATGTAATGTAACACACACCCATACAATGCGCACCCCCCCGTGATGTTTTTCTCACTCCTAGTAGAGAATGTAATGTAACACACACCCATACAATGCGCACCCCCCCGTGATGTTTTTCTCACTCCTAGTATAGAATGTAATGTAACACACACCCATACAATGCGCACCCCCCCGTGATGTTTTTCTCACTCCTACTAGTGAATGTAATGTAACACACACCCATAAAATGCGCACCACCCCGTAATGTTTTTCTCACTCCTACTAGTGAATCTAATGTAACACACACCCATACCATGCGCACCAACCCGTGATGTTTTTCTCACTCCTACTATTGAATGTAATGTAACAAACACCCATACAATGCGAACCACCCCGTGATGTTTTTCTCACTCCTACTAGTGAATGTAATGTAACAAACACCTGTACAATGCGCACCCCCCCGTGATGTTTTTCTCACTCCTACTAGTGAATGTAATGTAACAAACACCCATACAATGCGCACCACCCCGTGATGTTTTTCTCACTCCTACTAGTGAATCCAATGTAACACACACTAATACAATGCGCACCACCCCGTGATGTTTTTCTCACTCCTACTAGTGAATCTAATGTAACACACACCCATACAATGCGCACCACCCCGTGATGTTTTTCTCACTGCTACTAGTGAATCTAATGTAACACACACCCATACAATGCGCACCACCCCGTGATGTTTTTCTCACTGCTACTAGTGAATCTAATGTAACACACACCCATACAATGCGCACCACCCCGTGATGATTTTCTCACTGCTACTAGTGAATCTAATGTAACACACACCCATACAATGCGCACCACCCCGTGATGTTTTTCTCACTGCTACTAGTGAATCTAATGTAACACACACCCATACAATGCGCACCACCCCGTGATGTTTTTCTCACTGCTACTAGTGAATCTAATGTAACACACACCCATACAATGCGCACCACCCCGTGATGTTTTTCTCACTGCTACTAGTGAATGTAATGTAACACACACCCATACAATGCGCACCACCCCGTGATGTTTTTCTCACTGCTACTAGTGAATCTAATGTAACACACACCCATACAATGCGCACCACCCCGTGATGTTTTTCTCACTCCTACTAGTGAATGTAATGTAACACACACCCATACAATGCGCACCACCCCGTGATGTTTTTCTCAATCCTACTAGTGAATGTAATGTAACACACACCCATACAATGCGCACCACCCCGTGATGTTTTTCTCACTCCTACTAGTGAATCCAGTGTAACACACACCCATACAATGCGCACCACCCCGTGATGTTTTTCTCACTCCTACTAGTGAATCCAATGTAACACACACCCATACAATGCGCACCACCCCGTGATGTTTTTCTCACTCCTACTAGTGAATCTCATGTAACACACACCCATACAATGCGCACCACCCCGTGATGTTTTTCTCACTGCTACTAGTGAATCTCATGTAACACACACCCATAAAATGCGCACCACCCGGTGATGTTTTTCTCACTGCTACTAGTGAATCTAATGTAACACACACCCATACAATGCGCACCACCCCGTGATGTTTTTCTCACTGCTACTAGTGAATCTAATGTAACACACACCCATACAATGTGCACCACACCGTGATGTTTTTCTCACTGCTACTAGTGAATCTAATGTAACACACACCCATACAATGCGCACCACCCCGTGATGTTTTTCTCACTGCTACTAGTGAATCTCATGTAACACACACCCATACAATGCGCACCACCCCGTGATGTTTTTCTCACTGCTACTAGTGAATGTAATGTAACACACACCCATACAATGCGCACCACCCCGTGATGTTTTTCTCACTCCTACTAGTGAATGTAATGTAACACACACCCATACAATGCGCACCACCCCGTGATGTTTTTCTCACTCCTGCTAGTGAATGTAATGTAACACACACCCGTACAATGCGCACCACCCCGTGATGTTTTTCTCAATCCTACTAGTGAATGTAATGTAACACACACCCATACAATGCGCACCACCCCGTGATGTTTTTCTCACTCCTACTAGTGAATGTAATGTAACACACACCCATACAATGCGCACCACCCCGTGATGTTTTTCTCACTCCTACTCGTGAATGTAATGTAACACACACCCATACAATGCGCACCACCCCGTGATGTTTTTCTCACTCCTACTAGTGAATGTAATGTAACACACACCCATAAAATGCGCACCCCCCCGTGATGTTTTTCTCACTCCTACTAGTGAATGTAATGTAACACACACCCATGCAATGCGCACCCCCCCCCGTTATGTTTTTCTCACTCCTACTAGTGAATGTAATGTAACACACACCCATACAATGCGCACCCCCCCGTGATGTTTTTCTCACTCCTAGTAGAGAATGTAATGTAACACACACCCATACAATGCGCACCCCCCCGTGATGTTTTTCTCACTCCTAGTAGAGAATGTAATGTAACACACACCCATACAATGCGCACCCCCCCGTGATGTTTTTCTCACTCCTACTAGTGAATGTAATGTAACACACACCCATAAAATGCGCACCACCCCGTAATGTTTTTCTCACTCCTACTAGTGAATCTAATGTAACACACACCCATACCATGCGCACCAACCCGTGATGTTTTTCTCACTCCTACTATTGAATGTAATGTAACAAACACCCATACAATGCGAACCACCCCGTGATGTTTTTCTCACTCCTACTAGTGAATGTAATGTAACAAACACCTGTACAATGCGCACCCCCCCGTGATGTTTTTCTCACTCCTACTAGTGAATGTAATGTAACAAACACCTGTACAATGCGCACCCCCCCGTGATGTTTTTCTCACTCCCACTAGTGAATGTAATGTAACACACACCCGTACAATGCGCACCACCCCGTGATGTTTTTCTCACTCCTACTAGTGAATGTAATGTAACACACACCCGTACAATGCGCACCACCCCGTGTTGTTTTTCTCACTCCTACTAGTGAATGTAACGTAACACACACCCGTACAATGGACACAACCCTATGTTGTTTTTCTCACTCCTACTAGTGAATGTAATGTAACACACACCCGTACAATGGGCACCACTCCGTGTTTTTTTCTCACTCCTACTAGTGAATGTAATGTAACACACATCCGTACAATGCGCACCACCCCGTGATGTTTTTCTCACTCCTACTAGTGAATGTAATGTAACACACACCCATACAATGCGCACCACCCCGTGATTTTTTTCTCACTCCTGCTAGTGAATGTAATGTAACACACACCCGTACAATGCGCACCACCCCGTGATGTTTTTCTCACTCCTGCTAGTGAATGTAATGTAACACACACCCGTACAATGCGCACCACCCCGTGATGTTTTTCTCACTCCTACTAGTGAATGTAATGTAACACACACCCGTACAATGCGCACCACCCCGTGATGTTTTTCTCACTCCTACTAGTGAATGTAATCTAACACACACCCGTACAATGCGCACCACCCCGTGATGTTTTTCTCACTCCTACTAGTGAATGTAATGTAACACACACCCGTACAATGCGCACCACCCCGTGATGTTTTTCGCACTCCTACTAGTGAATGTAATGTAACACACACCCGTACAATGGGCACCACCCCGTGTTGTTTTTCTCACTCCTACTAGTGAATGTAATGTAACACACACCCGTACAATGGGCACCACCCCGTGTTTTTTTCTCACTCCTACTAGTGAATGTAATGTAACACACACCCGTACAATGGGCACCACCCCGTGATGTTTTTCTCACTCCTAATAGTGAATGTAATGTAACACACAGCCGTACAATGCGCACCACCCCGTGATGTTTTTCTCACTCCTACTAGTGAATCTAATGTAACACACACCCATACAATGCGCACCACCCCATGATGTTTTTCTCACTCCTACTAGTGAATGTAATGTAACACACACCCCTACAATGCACACCACCCCGTGATGTTTTTCTCACTCCTACTAGTGAATGTAATGTAACACACACCCCTACAATGCGCAACACCCCTTGATGTTTTTCTCACTCCTACTAGTGAATGTAATGTAACACACACCCATACAATGCGCACCACCCCGTGATGTTTTTCTCACTCCTACTAGTGAATGTAATGTAACACACACCCATACAATGCGCACCACCCCGTGATGTTTTTCTCACTCCTGCTAGTGAATGTAATGTAACACACACCCGTACAATGCGCACCACCCCGTGATGTTTTTCTCACTCCTGCTAGTGAATGTAATGTAACACACACCCGTACAATGCGCACCACCCGGTGATGTTTTTCTCACTCCTGCTAGTGAATGTAATGTAACACACACCCGTACAATGCGCACCACCCCGTGATGTTTTTCTCACTGCTACTAGTGAATCTAATGTAACACACACCCATACAATGCCCACCACCCCGTGATGTTTTTCTCACTGCTACTAGTGAATCTAATGTAACACACACCCATACAATGCGCACCACCCCGTGATGTTTTTCTCACTGCTACTAGTGAATCTCATGTAACACACACCCATACAATGCGCACCACCCCGTGATGTTTTTCTCACTGCTACTAGTGAATGTAATGTAACACACACCCATACAATGCGCACCACCCCGTGATGTTTTTCTCACTGCTACTAGTGAATCTAATGTAACACACACCCATACAATGCGCACCACCCCGTGATGTTTTTCTCACTCCTGCTAGTGAATGTAATGTAACACAAACCCCTACAATGCACACCACCCCTTGATGTTTTTCTCACTCCTACTATTGAATGTAATGTAACACACACCCCTACAATGCGCAACACCCCGTGATGTTTTTCTCACTCCTACTAGTGAATGTAATGTAACACACACCCATACAATGCGCACCACCCCGTGATGTTTTTCTCACTCCTACTAGTGAATGTAATGTAACACACACCCATACAATGCGCACCACCCCGTGATGTTTTTCTCACTCCTGCTAGTGAATGTAATGTAACACACACCCGTACAATGCGCACCACCCCGTGATGTTTTTCTCACTCCTGCTAGTGAATGTAATGTAACACACACCCGTACAATGCGCACCACCCCGTGATGTTTTTCTCACTCCTGCTAGTGAATGTAATGTAACACAGACCCGTACAATGCGCACCACCCCGTGATGTTTTTCTCACTCCTGCTAGTGAATGTAATGTAACACACACCCATACAATGCGCACCACCCCGTGATGTTTTTTTCACTGCTACTAGTGAATCTAATGTAACACACACCCATACAATGCGCACCACCCCGTGATGTTTTTCTCACTGCTACTAGTGAATCTAATATAACACACACCCATACAATGCGCACCACCCCGTGATGTTTTTCTCACTGCTACTAGTGAATCTCATGTAACACACACCCATACAATGCACACCACCCCGTGATTTTTTTCTCACTCCTGCTAGTGAATGTAATGTAACACACACCCGTACAATGCGCACCACCCCGTGATGTTTTTCTCACTCCTGCTAGTGAATGTAATGTAACACACACCCGTACAATGCGCACCACCCCGTGATGTTTTTCTCACTCCTACTAGTGAATGTAATGTAACACACACCCGTACAATGCGCACCACCCCGTGATGTTTTTCTCACTCCTACTAGTGAATGTAATGTAACACACACCCGTACAATGCGCACCACCCCGTGATGTTTTTCTCACTCCTACTAGTGAATGTAATGTAACACACACCCGTACAATGCGCACCACCCCGTGATGTTTTTCGCACTCCTACTAGTGAATGTAATGTAACACACACCCGTACAATGGGCACCACCCCGTGTTGTTTTTCTCACTCCTACTAGTGAATGTAATGTAACACACACCCGTACAATGGGCACCACCCCGTGTTTTTTTTCTCACTCCTACTAGTGAATGTAATGTAACACACACCCGTACAATGGGCACCACCCCGTGATGTTTTTCTCACTCCTAATAGTGAATGTAATGTAACACACAGCCGTACAATGCGCACCACCCCGTGATGTTTTTCTCACTCCTACTAGTGAATCTAATGTAACACACACCCATACAATGCGCACCACCCCGTGATGTTTTTCTCACTCCTACTAGTGAATGTAATGTAACACACACCCCTACAATGCACACCACCCCGTGATGTTTTTCTCACTCCTACTAGTGAATGTAATGTAACACACACCCCTACAATGCGCAACACCCCGTGATGTTTTTCTCACTCCTACTAGTGAATGTAATGTAACACACACCCATACAATGCGCACCACCCCGTGATGTTTTTCTCACTCCTACTAGTGAATGTAATGTAACACACACCCATACAATGCGCACCACCCCGTGATGTTTTTCTCACTCCTGCTAGTGAATGTAATGTAACACACACCCGTACAATGCGCACCACCCCGTGATGTTTTTCTCACTCCTGCTAGTGAATGTAATGTAACACACACCCATACAATGCGCACCACCCCGTGATGTTTTTCTCACTCCTGCTAGTGAATGTAATGTAACACACACCCGTACAATGCGCACCACCCCGTGAGGTTTTTATCACTCCTGCTAGTGAATGTAATGTAACACACACCCGTACAATGCGCACCACCCCGTGATGTTTTTCTCACTCCTACTAGTGAATGTAATGTAACACACACCCATACAATGCGCACCACCCCGTGATGTTTTTCTCACTCCTACTAGAGAATGTAATGTAACACACACCCATACAATGCGCACCACCCCGTGATGTTTTTCTCACTCCTACTAGTGAATCTAATGTAACACACAGCCATACAATGCGCACCACCCCGTGATGTTTTTCTCACTCCTACTAGTGAATGTAATGTAACACACACCCATACAATGCGCACCACCCCGTGATGTTTTTCTCACTCCTACTAGTGAATGTAATGTAACACACACCCATACAATGCGCACCACCCCGTGATGTTTTTCTCACTCCTACTAGTGAATGTAATGTAACACACACCCATACAATGCGCACCACCCCGTGATGTTTTTCTCACTCCTACTAGTGAATCCAACGTAACACACACCCATACAATGCGCACCCCCCCGTGAGGGTTTTCTCACTCCTAATAGTGAATCCAACGTAACACACACCCATACAATGCGCACCACCCCGTGATGTTTTTCTCACTCCTACTAGTGAATCCAACGTAACACACACCCATACAATGCGCACCACCCCGTGATGTTTTTCTCACTCCTACTAGTGAATGTAATGTAACACACACCCCTACAATGCGCAACACCCCGTGATGTTTTTCTCACTCCTGCTAGTGAATGTAATGTAACACACACCCGTACAATGGGCACCTCCCCGTGATGTTTTTCTCACTCCTACTAGTGAATGTAATGTAACACACACCCGTACAATGGGCACCACCCCGTGATGTTTTTCTCACTCCTACTAGTGAATGTAATGTAACACACACCCATACAATGCGCACCACCCCGTGATGTTTTTCTCACTCCTGCTAGTGAATGTAATGTAACACACACCCGTACAATGCGCACCACCCCGTGATGTTTTTCTCACTCCTGCTAGTGAATGTAATGTAACACACACCCGTACAATGCGCACCACCCCGTGATGTTTTTCTCACTCCTGCTAGTGAATGTAATGTAACACAGACCCGTACAATGCGCACCACCCCGTGATGTTTTTCTCACTCCTGCTAGTGAATGTAATGTAACACACACCCATACAATGCGCACCACCCCGTGATGTTTTTTTCACTGCTACTAGTGAATCTAATGTAACACACACCCATACAATGCGCACCACCCCGTGATGTTTTTCTCACTGCTACTAGTGAATCTAATATAACACACACCCATACAATGCGCACCACCCCGTGATGTTTTTCTCACTGCTACTAGTGAATCTCATGTAACACACACCCATACAATGCACACCACCCCGTGATTTTTTTCTCACTCCTGCTAGTGAATGTAATGTAACACACACCCGTACAATGCGCACCACCCCGTGATGTTTTTCTCACTCCTGCTAGTGAATGTAATGTAACACACACCCGTACAATGCGCACCACCCCGTGATGTTTTTCTCACTCCTACTAGTGAATGTAATGTAACACACACCCGTACAATGCGCACCACCCCGTGATGTTTTTCTCACTCCTACTAGTGAATGTAATGTAACACACACCCGTACAATGCGCACCACCCCGTGATGTTTTTCTCACTCCTACTAGTGAATGTAATGTAACACACACCCGTACAATGCGCACCACCCCGTGATGTTTTTCGCACTCCTACTAGTGAATGTAATGTAACACACACCCGTACAATGGGCACCACCCCGTGTTGTTTTTCTCACTCCTACTAGTGAATGTAATGTAACACCACACCCGTACAATGGGCACCACCCCGTGTTTTTTTTTCTCACTCCTACTAGTGAATGTAATGTAACACACACCCGTACAATGGGCACCACCCCGTGATGTTTTTCTCACTCCTAATAGTGAATGTAATGTAACACACAGCCGTACAATGCGCACCACCCCGTGATGTTTTTCTCACTCCTACTAGTGAATCTAATGTAACACACACCCATACAATGCGCACCACCCCGTGATGTTTTTCTCACTCCTACTAGTGAATGTAATGTAACACACACCCCTACAATGCACACCACCCCGTGATGTTTTTCTCACTCCTACTAGTGAATGTAATGTAACACACACCCCTACAATGCGCAACACCCCGTGATGTTTTTCTCACTCCTACTAGTGAATGTAATGTAACACACACCCATACAATGCGCACCACCCCGTGATGTTTTTCTCACTCCTACTAGTGAATGTAATGTAACACACACCCATACAATGCGCACCACCCCGTGATGTTTTTCTCACTCCTGCTAGTGAATGTAATGTAACACACACCCGTACAATGCGCACCACCCCGTGATGTTTTTCTCACTCCTGCTAGTGAATGTAATGTAACACACACCCATACAATGCGCACCACCCCGTGATGTTTTTCTCACTCCTGCTAGTGAATGTAATGTAACACACACCCGTACAATGCGCAC
Source organism: Cavia porcellus (assembly GCF_034190915.1). Taxonomy (NCBI): domain Eukaryota; kingdom Metazoa; phylum Chordata; class Mammalia; order Rodentia; family Caviidae; genus Cavia; species Cavia porcellus. Next base: position 48,604 of record NW_026947759.1, on the reverse strand, counting down.
CACCCCGTGAGGTTTTTATCACTCCTGCTAGTGAATGTAATGTAACACACACCCGTACAATGCGCACCACCCCGTGATGTTTTTCTCACTCCTACTAGTGAATGTAATGTAACACACACCCATACAATGCGCACCACCCCGTGATGTTTTTCTCACTCCTACTAGAGAATGTAATGTAACACACACCCATACAATGCGCACCACCCCGTGATGTTTTTCTCACTCCTACTAGTGAATCTAATGTAACACACAGCCATACAATGCGCACCACCCCGTGATGTTTTTCTCACTCCTACTAGTGAATGTAATGTAACACACACCCATACAATGCGCACCACCCCGTGATGTTTTTCTCACTCCTACTAGTGAATGTAATGTAACACACACCCATACAATGCGCACCACCCCGTGATGTTTTTCTCACTCCTACTAGTGAATGTAATGTAACACACACCCATACAATGCGCACCACCCCGTGATGTTTTTCTCACTCCTACTAGTGAATCCAACGTAACACACACCCATACAATGCGCACCCCCCCGTGAGGGTTTTCTCACTCCTAATAGTGAATCCAACGTAACACACACCCATACAATGCGCACCACCCCGTGATGTTTTTCTCACTCCTACTAGTGAATCCAACGTAACACACACCCATACAATGCGCACCACCCCGTGATGTTTTTCTCACTCCTACTAGTGAATGTAATGTAACACACACCCCTACAATGCGCAACACCCCGTGATGTTTTTCTCACTCCTGCTAGTGAATGTAATGTAACACACACCCGTACAATGGGCACCTCCCCGTGATGTTTTTCTCACTCCTACTAGTGAATGTAATGTAACACACACCCGTACAATGGGCACCACCCCGTGTTTTTTTTCTCACTCCTACTAGTGAATGTAATGTAACACACACCCGTACAATGGGCACCACCCCGTGTTTTTTTTTCTCACTCCTACTAGTGAATGTAATGTAACACACACCCGTACAATGCGCACCACCCCGTGATGTTTTTCTCACTCCTACTAGTGAATGTAATGTAACACACACCCATACAATGCGCACCACCACGTGATGTTTTTCTCACTCCTACTAGTGAATCTAATGTAACAAACACCCATACAATGCACACCACCCCGTGATGTTTTTCTCACTCCTACTAGTGAATGTAATGTAACACACACCCCTACAATGCACACCACCCCGTGATGTTTTTCTCACTCCTACTAGTGAATGTAATGTAACACACACCCGTACAATGGGCACCACCCCGTGATGTTTTTCTCACTCCTAATAGTGAATGTAATGTAACACACAGCCGTACAATGCGCACCACCCCGTGATGTTTTTCTCACTACTACTAGTGAATCTAATGTAACACACACCCATACAATGCGCACCACCCCGTGATGTTTTTCTCACTCCTACTAGTGAATGTAATGTAACACACACCCCTACAATGCACACCACCCCGTGATGTTTTTCTCACTCCTACTAGTGAATGTAATGTAACACACACCCCTACAATGCACAACACCCCGTGATGTTTTTCTCACTCCTACTAGTGAATGTAATGTAACACACACCCATACAATGCGCACCACCCCGTGATGTTTTTCTCACTCCTACTAGTGAATGTAATGTAACACACACCGATACAATGCGCACCACCCCGTGATGTTTTTCTCACTCCTGCTAGTGAATGTAATGTAACACACACCCGTACAATGCGCACCACCCCGTGATGTTTTTCTCACTCCTGCTAGTGAATGTAATGTAACACACACCCGTACAATGCGCACCACCCCGTGATGTTTTTCTCACTCCTGCTAGTGAATGTAATGTAACACACACCCGTACAATGCGCACCACCCCGTGATGTTTTTCTCACTCCTGCTAGTGAATGTAATGTAACACACACCCGTACAATGCGCACCACACCGTGATGTTTTTTTCACTCCTACTAGTGAATGTAATGTAACACACACCCGTACAATGCGCACCACCCCGTGATGTTTTTCTCACTGCTACTAGTGAATCTAATGTAACACACACCCATACAATGCGCACCACCCCGTGATGTTTTTCTCACTGCTACTAGTGAATCTAATGTAACACACACCCATACAATGCGCACCACCCCGTGATGTTTTTCTCACTGCTACTAGTGAATCTAATGTAACACACACCCATACAATGCGCACCACCCCGTGATGTTTTTCTCACTGCTACTAGTGAATCTCATGTAACACACACCCATACAATGCGCACCACCCCGTGATGTTTTTCTCACTGCTACCAGTGAATCTCATGTAACACACACCCATACAATGCGCACCACCCCGTGATGTTTTTCTCACTGCTACCAGTGAATCTAATGTAACACACACCCATACAATGCGCACCACCCCGTGATGTTTTTCTCACTGCTACTAGTGAATCTAATGTAACACACACCCATACAATGCGCACCACCCCGTGATGTTTTTCTCACTGCTACTAGTGAATCTAATGTAACACACACCCATACAATGCGCACCACCCCGTGATGTTTTTCTCACTGCTACTAGTGAATCTCATGTAACACACACCCATACAATGCGCACCACCCCGTGATGTTTTTCTCACTGCTACTAGTGAATGTAATGTAACACACACCCATACAATGCGCACCACCCCGTGATGTTTTTCTCACTCCTACTAGTGAATCTAATGTAACACACACCCATACAATGCGCACCACCCCGTGATGTTTTTCTCACTGCTACTAGTGAATCTAATGTAACACACACCCATACAATGCGCACCACCCCGTGATGTTTTTCTCACTCCTACTATTGAATGTAATGTAACACACACCCCTACAATGCGCACCACCCCGTGATGTTTTTCTCACTCCTGCTAGTGAATGTAATGTAACACACACCCGTACAATGCGCACCACCCCGTGATGTTTTTCTCACTCCTGCTAGTGAATGTAATGTAACACACACCGGTACAATGCGCACCACCCCGTGATGTTTTTCTCACTCCTGCTAGTGAATGTAATGTAACACACACCCGTACAATGCGCACCACCCCGTGATGTTTTTCTCACTCCTGCTAGTGAATGTAATGTAACACACACCCGTACAATGCGCACCACACCGTGATGTTTTTCTCACTCCTACTAGTGAATGTAATGTAACACACACCCATACAATGAGCACCACCCCGTGATGTTTTTCTCACTGCTACTAGTGAATCTAATGTAACATACACCCATACAATGCGCACCACCCCATGATGTTTTTCTCACTGCTACTAGTGAATCTAATGTAACACACACCCATACAATGCGCACCACCCCGTGATGTTTTTCTCACTGCTACTAGTGAATCTAATATAACACACACCGATACAATGCGCACCACCCCGTGATGTTTTTCTCACTGCTACTAGTGAATCTCATGTAACACACACCCATACAATGCGCACCACCCCGTGATGTTTTTCTCACTCCTACTAGTGAATCCAATGTAACACACACCCATACAATGCGCACCACCCCGTGATATTTTTCTCACTCCTACTAGTGAATCCAATGTAACACACACCCGTACAATGCGCACCACCCCGTGATGTTTTTCTCATTCCTACTAGTGAATCCAATGTAACACACACCCATACAATGCGCAACACCCCGTGATGTTTTTCTCACTCCTACTAGTGAATGTAATGTAACACACACCCATACAATGCGCACCACCCCGTGATGTTTTTCTCACTCCTACAGTGAATCTAATGTAACACACACCCATACAATGCGCACCACCCCGTGATGTTTTTCTCACTCGTACTAGTGAATCTAATGTAACACACAGCCATACAATGCGCACCACCCCGTGATGTTTTTCTCACTCCTAATAGTGAATGTAATGTAACACACACCCATACAATGCACTCCACCCCGTGATGTTTTTCTCACTCCTACTAGTGAATGTAATGTAACACACACCCATACAATGCGCACCACCCCGTGATGTTTTTCTCACTCCTACTAGTGAATGTAATGTAACACACACCCATACAATGCGCACCACCCCGTGATGTTTTTCTCACTCCTACTAGTGAATCCAATGTAACACACACCCATACAATGCGCACCACCCCGTGAGGGTTTTCTCACTCCTAGTAGTGAATGTAATGTAACACACACCCCTACAATGCGCACCACCCCGTGATGTTTTTCTCACTCCTACTAGTGAATCCAATGTAACACACACCCCTACAATGCACACCACCCCGTGATGTTTTTCTCACTCCTACTGGTGAATGTAATGTAACACACACCCCTACAATGCGCAACACCCCGTGATGTTTTTCTCACTCCTACTAGTGAATGTAATGTAACACACACCCATACAATGCGCACCACCGCGTGATGTTTTTCTCACTCCTACTAGTGAATGTAATGTAACACACACCCATACAATGCGCACCACCCTGTGATGTTTTTCTCACTCCTGCTAGTGAATGTAATGTAACACACACCCGTACAATGCGCACCACCCCGTGATGTTTTTCTCACTCCTGCTAGTGAATATAATGTAACACACACCCGTACAATGCGCACCACCCCGTGATGTTTTTCTCACTCCTGCTAGTGAATGTAATGTAACACACACCCATACAATGCGCACCACCCCGTGATGTTTTTCTCACTCCTGCTAGTGAATGTAATGTAACACACACCCGTACAATGCGCACCACACCGTGATGTTTTTCTCACTCCTACTAGTGAATGTAATGTAACACACACCCATACAATGCGCACCACCCCGTGATGTTTTTCTCACTGCTACTAGTGAATCTAATGTAACATACACCCATACAATGCGCACCACCCCATGATGTTTTTCTCACTGCTACTAGTGAATCTAATGTAACACACACCCATACAATGCGCACCACCCCGTGATGTTTTTCTCACTGCTACTAGTGAATCTAATATAACACACACCCATACAATGCGCACCACCCCGTGATGTTTTTCTCACTGCTACTAGTGAATCTCATGTAACACACACCCATACAATGCGCACCACCCCGTGATGTTTTTCTCACTGCTACTAGTGAATCTCATGTAACACACACCCATACAATGCGCACCACCCCGTGATGTTTTTCTCACTGCTACTAGTGAATGTAATGTAACACACACCCATACAATGCGCACCACCCCGTGATGTTTTTCTCACTGCTACTAGTGAATGTAATGTAACACACACCCATACAATGCGCACCACCCCATGATGTTTTTCTCACTGCTACTAGTGAATCTAATGTAACACACACCCATACAATGCGCACCACCCCGTGATGTTTTTCTCACTGCTACTAGTGAATCTCATGTAACACACACCCATACAATGCGCACCACCCCGTGATGTTTTTCTCACTGCTACTAGTGAATGTAATGTAACACACACCCATACAATGCGCACCACCCCGTGATGTTTTTCTCACTCCTACTAGTGAATCCAATGTAACACACACCCATACAATGCGCACCACCCCGTGATGTTTTTCTCACTCCTACTAGTGAATCCAATGTAACACACACCCATACAATGCGCACCACCCCGTGATGTTTTTCTCACTCCTACTAGTGAATCCAATGTAACACACACCCATACAATGCGCACCACCCCGTGATGTTTTACTCACTCCTACTAGTGAATGTAATGTAACACACACCCATACAATGCGCACCACCCCGTGATGTTTTTCTCACTCCTACTAGTGAATCTAATGTAACACACACCCATACAATGCGCACCACCCCGTGATGTTTTTCTCACTCCTACTAGTGAATCTAATGTAACACACAGCCATACAATGCGCACCACCCCGTGATGTTTTTCTCACTCCTACTAGTGAATGTAATGTAACACACACCCATACAATGCGCACCACCCCGTGATGTTTTTCTCACTCCTATTAGTGAATGTAATGTAACACACACCCATACAATGCGCACCACCCCGTGATGTTTTTCTCACTCCTACTAGTGAATCCAATGTAACACACACCCATTCAATGCGCACCACCCCGTGAGGGTTTTCTCACTCCTAATAGTGAATCCAACGTAACACACACCCATACAATGCGCACCACCCCGTGATGTTTTTCTCACTCCTACTAGTGAATCCAACATTACACACACCCATACAATGCGCACCACCCCGTGATGTTTTTCTCACTCCTACTAGTGAATCTAATGTAACACACACCCATACAATGCGCACCACCCCGTGATGTTTTTCTCACTGCTACTAGTGAATCTAATGTAACACACACCCATACAATGCGCACCACCCCGTGATGTTTTTCTCACTGCTACTAGTGAATCTAATGTAACACACACCCATACAATGCGCACCACCCCGTGATGTTTTTCTCACTGCTACTAGTGAATCTAATGTAACACACACCCATACAATGCGCACCACCCCGTGATGTTTTTCTCACTGCTACTAGTGAATCTAATGTAACACACACCCATACAATGCGCACCACCCCGTGATGTTTTTCTCACTGCTACTAGTGAATGTAATGTAACACACACCCATACAATGCGCACCACCCCGTGATGTTTTTCTCACTGCTACTAGTGAATCTAATGTAACACACACCCATACAATGCGCACCACCCCGTGATGTTTTTCTCACTGCTACTAGTGAATGTAATGTAACACACACCCATACAATGCGCACCACCCCGTGATGTTTTTCTCACTGATACTAGTGAATGTAATGTAACACACACCCATACAATGCGCACCACCCCATGATGTTTTTCTCACTGTTACTAGTGAATGTAATGTAACACACACCCATACAATGCGCACCACCCCGTGATGTTTTTCTCAATCCTACTAGTGAATGTAATGTAACACACACCCATACAATGCGCACCACCCCGTGAAGTTTTTCTCACTCCTACTAGTGAATCCAATGTAACACACACCCATACAATGCGCACCACCCCGTGATGTTTTTCTCACTCCTACTAGTGAATCCAATGTAACACACACCCATACAATGCGCACCACCCCGTGATGTTTTTCTCACTCCTACTAGTGAATCTCATGTAACACACACCCATACAATGCGCACCACCCCGTGATGTTGTTCTCACTGCTACTAGTGAATCTCATGTAACACACACCCATACAATGCGCACCACCCCGTGATGTTTTTCTCACTGCTACTAGTGAATCTAATGTAACACACACCCATACAATGCGCACCACCCAGTGATGTTTTTCTCACTGCTACTAGTGAATCTAATGTAACACACACCCATACAATGCGCACCACCCCGTGATGTTTTTCTCACTGCTACTAGTGAATCTAATGTAACACACACCCATACAATGCGCACCACCCCGTGATGTTTTTCTCACTGCTACTAGTGAATCTCATGTAACACACACCCATACAATGCGCACCACCCCGTGTTGTTTTTATCAATCCTACTAGTGAATGTAATGTAACACACACCCATACAATGCGCACCACCCCGTGAAGTTTTTCTCACTCCTACTAGTGAATCCAATGTAACACACACCCATACAATGCGCACCACCCCGTGATGTTTTTCTCACTCCTACTAGTGAATCCAATGTAACACACACCCATACAATGCGCACCACCCCGTGATGTTTTTCTCACTCCTACTAGTGAATCTCATGTAACACACACCCATACAATGCGCACCACCCCGTGATGTTTTTCTCACTGCTACTAGTGAATCTCATGTAACACACACCCATACAATGCGCACCACCCCGTGATGTTTTTCTCATTCCTGCTAGTGAATGTAATGTAACACACACCCGTACAATGCGCACCACACCGTGATGTTTTTCTCACTCCTACTAGTGAATGTAATGTAACACACACCCATACAATGCTTACCACCCCGTGATGTTTTTCTCACTGCTACTAGTGAATCTAATGTAACATACACCCATACAATGCGCACCACCCCATGATGTTTTTCTCACTGCTACTAGTGAATCTAATGTAACACACACCCATACAATGCGCACCACCCCGTGATGTTTTTCTCACTGCTACTAGTGAACCTAATATAACACCACGATACAATGCGCACCACCCCGTGATGTTTTTCCCACTGCTACTAGTGAATCTCATGTAACACACACCCATACAATGCGCACCACCCCGTGATGTTTTTCTCACTGCTACTAGTGAATCTCATGTAACACACACCCATACAATGCGCACCACCCCGTGATGTTTTTCTCACTCCTAGTAGTGAATGTAATGTAACACACACCCATACAATGCGCACCACCCCGTGATGTTTTTCTCACTGCTACTAGTGAATGTAATGTAACACACACCCATACAATGCGCACCACCCCGTGATGTTTTTCTCACTCCTACTAGTGAATCCAATGTAACACACACCCATACAATGCGCACCACCCCGTGATGTTTTTCTCACTCCTACTAGTGAATCCAATGTAACACACACCCATACAATGCGCACCACCCCGTGATGTTTTTCTCACTCCTACTAGTGAATCCAATGTAACACACACCCATACAATGCGCACCACCCCGTGATGTTTTTCTCACTCCTACTAGTGAATGTAATGTAACACACACCCATACAATGCGCACCACCCCGTGATGTTTTTCTCACTCCTACTAGTGAATCTAATGTAACACACACCCATACAATGCGCACCACCCCGTGATGTTTTTCTCACTCCTACTAGTGAATCTAATGTAACACACAGCCATACAATGCGCATCACCCCGTGATGTTTTTCTCACTCCTAATAGTGAATGTAATGTAACACACACCCATACAATGCGCACCACCCCGTGATGTTTTTCTCACTCCTACTAGTGAATGTAATGTAACACACACCCATACAATGCGCACCACCCCGTGATGTTTTTCTCACTCCTACTAGTGAATGTAATGTAACACACACCCATACAATGCGCACCACCCCGTGATGTTTTTCTCACTCCTACTAGTGAATCCAATGTAACACACACCCATACAATGCGCACCACCCCGTGAGGGTTTTCTCACTCCTAGTAGTGAATGTAATGTAACACACACCCCTACAATGCGCACCACCCCGTGATGTTTTTCTCACTCCTACTAGTGAATCCAATGTAACACACACCCCTACAATGCACACCACCCCGTGATGTTTTTCTCACTCCTACTGGTGAATGTAATGTAACACACACCCCTACAATGCGCAACACCCCGTGATGTTTTTCTCACTCCTACTAGTGAATGTAATGTAACACACACCCATACAATGCGCACCACCGCGTGATGTTTTTCTCACTCCTACTAGTGAATGTAATGTAACACACACCCATACAATGCGCACCACCCCGTGATGTTTTTCTCACTCCTGCTAGTGAATGTAATGTAACACACACCCGTACAATGCGCACCACCCCGTGATGTTTTTCTCACTCCTACTAGTGAATCCAATGTAACACACACCCATACAATGCGCACCACCCCGTGATGTTTTTCTCACTCCTACTAGTGAATCCAATGTAACACACACCCATACAATGCGCACCACCCCGTGATGTTTTTCTCACTGCTACTAGTGAATCTAATGTAACATACACCCCTACAATGCGCACCACCCCATGATGTTTTTCTCACTGCTACTAGTGAATCTAATGTAACACACACCCATACAATGCGCACCACCCCGTGATGTTTTTCTCACTGCTACTAGTGAATCTAATATAACACACACCCATACAATGCGCACCACCCCGTGATGTTTTTCTCACTGCTACTAGTGAATCTCATGTAACACACACCCATACAATGCGCACCACCCCGTGATGTTTTTCTCACTCCTACTAGTGAATGTAATGTAACACACACCCATACAATGCGCACCACCCCGTGATGTTTTTCTCACTCCTACTAGTGAATGTAATGTAACACACACCCGTTCAATGGGCACAACCCCGTGTTGTTTTTCTCACTCCTACTAGTGAATGTAATGTAACACACACCCGTATAATGGGCACCACCCCGTGTTTTTTTTCTCACTCCTACTAGTGAATGTAATGTAACACACAGCCGTACAATGCGCACCACCCCGTGATGTTTTTCTCACTCCTACTAGTGAATGTAATGTAACACACACCCATACAATGCGCACCACCCCGTGATGTTTTTCTCACTCCTGCTAGTGAATGTAATGTAACACACACCCGTACAATGCGCACCACCCCGTGATGTTTTTCTCACTCCTACTAGTGAATGTAATGTAACACACACCCGTACAATGCGCACCACCCCGTGATGTTTTTCTCACTCCTACTAGTGAATGTAATGTAACACACACCCGTACAATGCGCACCACCCCGTGATGTTTTTCTCACTCCTACTAGTGAATGTAATGTAATACACACCCGTACAATGCGCACCACCCCGTGATGTTTTTCTCACTCCTACTAGTGAATGTAATGTAACACACACCCGTACAATGCGCACCACCCCGTGATGTTTTTCTCACTCCTACTAGTGAATGTAATGTAACACACACCCGTACAATGGGCACCACCCCGTGTTGTTTTTCTCACTCCTACTAGTGAATGTAATGTAACACACACCCGTACAATGGGCACCACCCCGTGTTTTTTTTCTCACTCCTACTAGTGAATGTAATGTAACACACACCAGTACAATGGGCACCACCCCGTGTTTTTTTTCTCACTCCTACTAGTGAATGTAATGTAACACACACCCGTACAATGCGCACCACCCCGTGATGTTTTTCTCACTCCTACTAGTGAATGTAATGTAACACACACCCATACAATGCGCACCACCCCGTGATGTTTTTCTCACTCCTACTAGTGAATCTAATGTAACACACACCCATACAATGCGCACCACCCCGTGATGTTTTTCTCACTCCTACTAGTGAATGTAATGTAACACACACCCGTACAATGCGCACCACCCCGTGATGTTTTTCTCACTCCTACTAGTGAATGTAATGTAACACACACCCCTACAATGCGCAACACCCCGTGATGTTTTTCTCACTCCTACTAGTGAATGTAATGTAACACACACCCATACAATGCGCACCACCCCGTGATGTTTTTCTCACTCCTGCTAGTGAATGTAATGTAACACACACCCGTACAATGCGCACCACCCCGTGATGTTTTTCTCACTCCTGCTAGTGAATGTAATGTAACACACACCCGTACAATGCGCACCACCCCGTGATGTTTTTCTCACTCCTGCTAGTGAATGTAATGTAACACACACCCGTACAATGCGCACCACCCCGTGATGTTTTTCTCACTCCTACTAGTGAATCTAATGTAACACACACCCATACAATGCGCACCACCCCGTGATGTTTTTCTCACTCCTACTAGTGAATGTAATGTAACACACACCCGTACAATGCGCACCACCCCGTGATGTTTTTCTCACTCCTACTAGTGAATGTAATGTAACAGACACCCCTACAATGCGCACCACCCCGTGATGTTTTTCTCACTCCTACTAGTGAATGTAATGTAACACACACCCATATAATGCGCACCACCCCGTGATGTTTTTCTCACTCCTACTAGAGAATATAATGTAACACACACCCATACAATGCGCACCACCCCGTGATGTTTTTCTCACTCCTACTAGTGAATCTAATGTAACACACAGCCATACAATGCGCACCACCCCGTGATGTTTTTCTCACTCCTACTAGTGAATGTAATGTAACACACACCCATACAATGCGCACCACCCCGTGATGTTTTTCTCACTCCTACTAGTGAATGTAGTGTAACACACACCCATACAATGCGCACCACCCCGTGATGTTTTTCTCACTCCTACTAGTGAATGTAATGTAACACACACCCATACAATGCGCACCACCCCGTGATGTTTTTCTCACTCCTACTAGTGAATCCAACGTAACACACACCCATACAATGCGCACCACCCCGTGAGGGTTTTCTCACTCCTAATAGTGAATCCAACGTAACGCACACCCATACAATGCGCACCACCCCGTGATATTTTTCTCACTCCTACTAGTGAATCCAGCGTAACACACACCCATACAATGCGCACCACCCCGTGATGTTTTTCTCACTCCTACTAGTGAATGTAATGTAACACACACCCGTACAATGGGCACCACCCCGTGTTGTTTTTCTCACTCCTACTAGTGAATGTAATGTAACACACACCCGTACAATGGGCACCACCCCGTGTTTTTTTTCTCACTCCTACTAGTGAATGTAATGTAACACACACCCGTACAATGAGCACCACCCCATGTTTTTTTTCTCACTCCTACTAGTGAATGTATGTAACACACACCCGTACAATGCGCACCACCCCGTGATGTTTTTCTCACTCCTACTAGTGAATGTAATGTAACACACACCCATACAATGCGCACCACCACGTGATGTTTTTCTCACTCCTACTAGTGAATCTAATGTAACACACACCCATACAATGCACACCACCCCGTGATGTTTTTCTCACTCCTACTAGTGAATGTAATGTAACACACACCCCTACAATGCACACCACCCCGTGATGTTTTTCTCACTCCTACTAGTGAATGTAATGTAACACACACCCGTACAATGGGCACCACCCCGTGATGTTTTTCTCACTCCTAATAGTGAATGTAATGTAACACACAGCCGTACAATGCGCACCACCCCGTGATGTTTTTCTCACTCCTACTAGTGAATCTAATGTAACACACACCCATACAATGCTCACCACCCCGTGATGTTTTTCTCACTCCTACTAGTGAATGTAATGTAACACACACCCCTACAATGCACACCACCCCGTGATGTTTTTCTCACTCCTACTAGTGAATGTAATGTAACACACACCCCTACAATGCGCAACACCCCGTGATGTTTTTCTCACTCCTACTAGTGAATGTAATGTAACACACACCCATACAATGCGCACCACCCCGTGATGTTTTTCTCACTCCTACTAGTGAATGTAATGTAACACACACCGATACAATGCGCACCACCCCGTGATGTTTTTCTCACTCCTGCTAGTGAATGTAATGTAACACACACCCGTACAATGCGCACCACCCCGTGATGTTTTTCTCACTCCTGCTAGTGAATGTAATGTAACACACACCCGTACAATGCGCACCACCCCGTGATGTTTTTCTCACTCCTGCTAGTGAATGTAATGTAACACACACCCGTACAATGCGCACCACCCCGTGATGTTTTTCTCACTCCTGCTAGTGAATGTAATGTAACACACACCCGTACTATGCGCACCACACCGTGATGATTTTTTCACTCCTACTAGTGAATGTAATGTAACACACACCCGTACAATGCGCACCTCCCCGTGATGTTTTTCTCACTGGTACTAGTGAATCTAATGTAACACACACCCATACAATGCGCACCACCCCGTGATGTTTTTCTCACTGCTACTAGTGAATCTAATGTAACACACACCCATACAATGCGCACCACCCCCTGATGTTTTTCTCACTGCTACTAGTGAATCTAATGTAACACACACCCATACAATGCGCACCACCCCGTGATGTTTTTCTCACTGCTACTAGTGAATCTCATGTAACACACACCCATACAATGCGCACCACCCCGTGATGTTTTTCTCACTGCTACTAGTGAATCTCATGTAACACACACCCATACAATGCGCACCACCCCGTGATGTTTTTGTCACTGCTACTAGTGAATCTAATGTAACACACACCCATACAATGCGCACCACCTCGTGATGTTTTTCTCACTGCTACTAGTGAATCTAATGTAACACACACCCATACAATGCGCACCACCCCGTGATGTTTTTCTCACTGCTACTAGTGAATCTAATGTACACACACCCATACAATGCGCACCACCCCGTGATGTTTTTCTCACTGCTACTAGTGAATCTCATGTAACACACACCCATACAATGCGCACCACCCCGTGATGTTTTTCTCACTGCTACTAGTGAATGTAATGTAACACACACCCATACAATGCGCACCATCCCGTGATGTTTTTCTCACTCCTACTAGTGAATCTAATGTAACACACACCCATACAATGCGCACCACCCCGTGATGTTTTTCTCACTCCTACTAGTGAATGTAATGTAACACACACCCCTACAATGCACACCAACCCGTGATGTTTTTCTCACTCCTACTAGTGAATGTAATGTAACACACACCCCTACAATGCGCAACACCCCGTGATGTTTTTCTCACTCCTACTAGTGAATGTAATGTAACACACACCCATACAATGCGCACCACCCCGTGATGTTTTTCTCACTCCTACTAGTGAATGTAATGTAACACACACCCATACAATGCGCACCACCTAGTGATGTTTTTCTCACTCCTGCTAGTGAATGTAATGTAACACACACCCGTACAATGCGCACCACCCCGTGATGTTTTTCTCACTCCTGCTAGTGAATGTAATGTAACACACACCCGTACAATGCGCACCACCCCGTGATGTTTTTCTCACTCCTGCTAGTGAATGTAATGTAACACACACCCGTACAATGCGCACCACCCCGTGATGTTTTTCTCACTCCTGCTAGTGAATGTAATGTAACACACACCCGTACAATGCGCACCACACCGTGATGTTTTTCTCACTCCTACTAGTGAATGTAATGTAACACACACCCATACAATGCGCACCACCCCGTGATGTTTTTCTCACTGCTACTAGTGAATCTAATGTAACACACACCCATACAATGCGCACCACCCCATGATGTTTTTCTCACTGCTACTAGTGAATCTAATATAACACACACCCATACAATGCGCACCACCCCGTGATGTTTTTCTCACTGCTACTAGTGAATCTAATATAACACACACCGATACAACGCGCACCACCCGGTGATGTTTTTCTCACTGCTACTAGTGAATCTCATGTAACACACACCCATAAAATGCGCACCACCCCGTGATGTTTTTCTCACTGCTACTAGTGAATCTCATTTAACACACACCCATACAATGCGCACCACCCCGTGATGTTTTTCTCACTGCTACTAGTGAATCTCATGTAACACACACCCATACAATGCGCACCACCCCGTGATGTTTTTCTCACTGCTACTAGTGAATGTAATGTAACACACACCCATACAATGCGCACCACCCCGTGATGTTTTTCTCACTGCTACTAGTGAATGTAATGTAACACACACCCATACAATGCGCACCACCCCGTGATGTTTTTCTCACTGCTACTAGTGAATGTAATGTAACACACACCCATACAATGCGCACCACCCCGTGATGTTTTTCTCACTCCTACTAGTGAATCCAATGTAACACACACCCATACAATGCGCACCACCCCGTGATGTTTTTCTCACTCCTACTAGTGAATCCAATGTAACACACACCCATACAATGCGCACCACCCCGTGATGTTTTTCTCACTCCTACTAGTGAATCCAATGTAACACACACCCATACAATGCGCACCACCCCGTGATGTTTTTCTCACTCCTACTAGTGAATCTAATGTAACACACACCCATACAATGCGCACCACCCCGTGATGTTTTTCTCACTCCTACTAGTGAATCTAATGTAACACACACCCATACCATGCGCACCACCCCGTGATGTTTTTCTCACTCCTACTAGTGAATCTAATGTAACACACAGCCATACAATGCGCACCACCCCGTGATGTTTTTCTCACTCCTAATAGTGAATGTAATGTAACACACACCCATACAATGCGCACCACCCCGTGATGTTTTTCTCAATCCTACTAGTGAATATAATGTAACACACACCCATACAATGCGCACCACCCCGTGAAGTTTTTCTCACTCCTACTAGTGAATCCAATGTAACACACACCCATACAATGCGCACCACCCCGTGATGTTTTTCTCACTCCTACTAGTGAATCCAATGTAACACACACCCATACAATGCGCACCACCCCGTGATGTTTTTCTCACTCCTACTAGTGAATCTCATGTAACACACACCCATACAATGCGCACCACCCCATGATGTTTTTCTCACTGCTACTAGTGAATCTCATGTAACACACACCCATACAATGCGCACCACCCCGTGATGTTTTTCTCACTGCTACTAGTGAATCTAATGTAACACACACCCATACAATGCGCACCACCCCGTGATGTTTTTCTCACTGCTACTAGTGAATCTAATGTAACACACACCCATACAATGCGCACCACCCCGTGATGTTTTTCTCACTCCTACTAGTGAATCTAATGTAACACACACCCATACAATGCGCACCACCCCGTGATGTTTTTCTCACTCCTAATAGTGAATCTAATGTAACACACAGCCATACAATGCGCACCACCCCGTGATGTTTTTCTCACTCCTAATAGTGAATGTAATGTAACACACACCCATACAATGCGCACCACCCCGTGATGTTTTTCTCACTCCTACTAGTGAATGTAATGTAACACACACCCATACAATGCGCACCACCCCGTGATGTTTTTCTCACTCCTACTAGTGAATGTAATGTAACACACACCCATACAATGCGCACCACCCCGTGATGTTTTTCTCACTCCTACTAGTGAATCCAATGTAACACACACCCATACAATGCGCACCACCCCGTGATGGTTTTCTCACTCCTAATAGTGAATCCCATGTAACACACACCCATACAATGCGCACCACCCCGTGATGTTTTTCTCACTCCTACTAGTGAATACAATGTAACACACACCAATACAATGCGCACAACCCCGTGATGTTTTTCTCACTGCTACTAGTGAATCTAATGTAACACACACCCATACAATGCGCACCACCCCGTGATGTTTTTCTCATTGCTACTAGTGAATCTAATGTAACACACACCCATACAATGCGCACCACCCCGTGATGTTTTTCTCACTGCTACTAGTGAATCTAATGTAACACACACCCATACAATGCGCACCACCCCGTGATGTTTTTCTCACTGCTACTAGTGAATCTAATGTAACACACACCCATACAATGCGCACAACCCCGTGATGTTTTTCTCACTCCTACTAGTGAATCCAATGTAACACACACCCATACAATGCGCACCACCCCGTGATGTTTTTCTCACTCCTACTAGTGAATCCAATGTAACACACACCCATACAATGCGCACCACCCCGTGATGTTTTTCTCACTCCTACTAGTGAATCTCATGTAACACACACCCATACAATGCGCACCACCCCGTGATGTTTTTCTCACTGCTACTAGTGAATCTAATGTAACACACACCCATACAATGCGCACCACCCCGTGATGTTTTTCTCACTCCTACTAGTGAATCTAATGTAACACACACCCATACAATGCGCACCACCCCGTGATGTTTTTCTCACTCCTACTAGTGAATCTAATGTAACACACAGCCATACAATGCGCACCACCCCGTGATGTTTTTCTCACTCCTACTAGTGAATGTAATGTAACACACACCCATACAATCCGCACCACCCCGTGATGTTTTTCTCACTCCTACTAGTAAATGTAATGTAACACACACCCATACAATGCGCACCACCCCGTGATGTTTTTCTCACTCCTACTAGTGAATCCAATGTAACACACACCGATACAATGCGCACCACCCCGTGATGGTTTTCTCACTCCTACTAGTGAATCCAATGTAACACACAAAAATACAATGCGCACCACCCCGTGATGTTTTTCTCACTCCTACTAGTGAATCCAATGTAACACACACCCATACAATGCGCACCACCCCGTGATGGTTTTCTCACTGCTACTAGTGAATCTAATGTAACACACACCCATACAATGCGCACCACCCCGTGATGTTTTTCTCACTGCTACTAGTGAATCTAATGTAACACACACACATACAATGCGCACAACCCCGTGATATTTTTCTCACTGCTACTAGTGAATGTAATGTAACACACACCCATACAATGCGCACCACCCCGTGATGTTTTTCTCACTGCTACTAGTGAATGTAATGTAACACACACCCATACAATGCGCACCACCCCGTGATGTTTTTCTCACTGCTACTAGTGAATCTAATGTAACACACACCCATACAATGCGCACCACCCCATGATGTTTTTCTCACTGCTACTAGTGAATGTAATGTAACACACACCCATACAATGCGCACCACCCCGTGATGTTTTTCTCACTGCTACTAGTGAATGTAATGTAACACACACCCATACAATGCGCACCACCCCGTGATGTTTTTCTCAATCCTACTAGTGAATGTAATGTAACACACACCCATACAATGCGCACCACCCCGTGATGTTTTTCTCACTCCTACTAGTGAATCCAATGTAACACACACCCATACAATGCGCACCACCCCGTGATGTTTTTCTCACTCCTACTAGTGAATCCAATGTAACACACACCCATACAATGCGCACCACCCCGTGATGTTTTTCTCACTCCTACTAGTGAATGTAATGTAACACACACCCATACAATGCGCACCACCCCGTGATGTTTTTCTCACTGCTACTAGTGAATCTAATGTAACACACACCCATAAAATGCGCACCACCCCGTGATGTTTTTCTCACTCCTACTAGTGAATGTAATGTAACACACACCCATACAATGCGCACCACCCCGTGATGTTTTTCTCACTCCTACTAGTGAATCCAATGTAACACACACCCATACAATGCGCACCACCCCGTGATGGTTTTCTCACTCCTAATAGTGAATCCAATGTAACACACACCCATACAATGCGCACCACCCCGTGATGTTTTTCTCACTCCTACTAGTGAATCCAATGTAACACACACCCATACAATGCGCACCACCCCGTGATGTTTTTCTCACTGCTACTAGTGAATCCAATGTAACACACACCCATACAATGCGCACCACCCCGTGATGTTTTTCTCACTGCTACTAGTGAATCCAATGTAACACACACCCATAGAATGCGCACCACCCCGTGATGTTTTTCTCACTGCTACTAGTGAATCTAATGTAACACACACCCATAGAATGCGCACCACCCCGTGATGTTTTTCTCACTGCTACTAGTGAATCTAATGTAACACACACCCATACAATGCGCACCACCCCGTGATGTTTTTCTCACTGCTACTAGTGAATCTCATGTAACACACACCCATACAATGCGCACCACCCCGTGATGTTTTTCTCACTGCTACTAGTGAATCTCATGTAACACACACCCATACAATGCGCACCACCCCGTGATGTTTTTCTCACTGCTACTAGTGAATCTCATGTAACACACACCCATACAATGCGCACCATCCTGTGATGTTTTTCTCACTGCTACTAGTGAATCTAATGTAACACACACCCATACAACGCGCACCACCCCGTGATGTTTTTCTCACTGCTACTAGTGAACTAATGTAACACACACCCATACAATGCGCACCACCCCGTGATGTTTTTCTCACTGCTACTAGTGAATCTAATGTAACACACACCCATACAATGCGCACCACCCCGTGATGTTTTTCTCACTGCTACTAGTGAATGTAATGTAACACACACCCATACAATGCGCACCACCCCGTGATGTTTTTCTCACTGCTACTAGTGAATGTAATGTAACACACACCCATACAATGCGCACCACCCCGTGATGTTTTTCTCACTCCTACTAGTGAATCCAATGTAACACACACCCATACAATGCGCACCACCCCGTGATGTTTTTCTCATTCCTACTAGTGAATCCAATGTAACACACACCCATACAATGCGCACCACCCCGTGATGTTTTTCTCACTCCTACTAGTGAATCTAATGTAACACACACCCATACAATGCGCACCACCCCGTGATGTTTTTCTCACTCCTACTAGTGAATCTAATGTAACACACAGCCATACAATGCGCACCACCCCGTGATGTTTTTCTCACTCCTACTAGTGAATGTAATGTAACACACACCCATACAATGCACACCACCCCGTGATGTTTTTCTCACTCCTACTAGTGAATGTAATGTAACACACACCCATACAATGCGCACCACCCCGTGATGTTTTTCTCACTCCTACTAGTGAATGTAATGTAACACACACCCATACAATGCGCACCACCCCGTGATGTTTTTCTCACTCCTACTAGTGTATCCAATGTAACACACACCCATACAATGCGCACCACCCCGTGATGGTTTTCTCACTCCTAATAGTGAATCCAATGTAACACACACCCATACAATGCGCACCACCCCGTGATGTTTTTCTCACTGCTACTAGTGAATCCAATGTAACACACACCCATAGAATGCGCACCACCCCGTGATGTTTTTCTCACTGCTACTAGTGAATCTAATGTAACACACACCCATACAATGCGCACCACCCCGTGATGTTTTTCTCACTGCTACTAGTGAATCTAATGTAACACACACCCATACAATGCGCACCACCCCGTGATGTTTTTCTCACTGCTACTAGTGAATCTCATGTAACACACACCCATACAATGCGCACCACCCCGTGATGTTTTTCTCACTGCTACTAGTGAATCTCATGTAACACACACCCATACAATGCGCACCACCCCGTGATGTTTTTCTCACTGTTACTAGTGAATCTCATGTAACACACACCCATACAATGCGCACCACCCTGTGATGTTTTTCTCACTGCTACTAGTGAATCTAATGTAACACACACCCATACAACGCGCACCACCCCGTGATGTTTTTCTCACTCCTACTAGTGAATGTAATGTAACACACACCCATACAATGCGCACCACCCCGTGATGTTTTTCTCACTCCTACTAGTGAATCCAATGTAACACACAAAAATACAATGCGCACCACCCCGTGATGTTTTTCTCACTCCTACTAGTGAATCCAATGTAACACACACCCATACAAGGCGCACCACCCCGTGATGGTTTTCTCACTGCGACTAGTGAATCTAATGTAACACACACCCATACAATGCGCACCACCCCGTGATGTTTTTCTCACTGCTACTAGTGAATCTAATGTAACACACACACATACAATGCGCACAACCCCGTGATATTTTTCTCACTGCTACTAGTGAATGTAATGTAACACACACCCATACAATGCGCACCACCCCGTGATGTTTTTCTCACTCCTACTAGTGAATGTAATGTAACACACACCCATACAATGCGCACCACCCCGTGATGTTTTTCTCACTGCTACTAGTGAATCTAATGTAACACACACCCATACAATGCGCACCACCCCGTGATGTTTTTCTCACTGCTACTAGTGAATGTAATGTAACACACACCCATACAATGCGCACCACCCCGTGATGTTTTTCTCACTGCTACTAGTGAATGTAATGTAACAGACACCCATACAATGCGCACCACCCCGTGATGTTTTTCTCAATCCTACTAGTGAATGTAATGTAACACACACCCATACAATGCGCACCACCCCGTGATGTTTTTCTCAATCCTACTAGTGAATGTAATGTAACACACACCCATACAATGCGCACCACCCCGTGATGTTTTTCTCACTCCTACTAGTGAATCCAATGTAACACACACCCATACAATGCGCACCACCCCGTGATGTTTTTCTCACTCCTACTAGTGAATCCAATGTAACACACACCCATACAATGCGCACCACCCCGTGATGTTTTTCTCACTCCTACTAGTGAATGTAATGTAACACACACCCATACAATGCGCACCACCCCGTGATGTTTTTCTCACTGCTACTAGTGAATCTAATGTAACACACACCCATACAGTGCGCACGACCCCGTGATGTTTTTCTCACTGCTACTAGTGAATCTAATGTAACACACACCCATACAGTGCGCACCACCCCGTGTTGTTTTTCTCACTGCTACTAGTGAATGTAATGTAACACACACCCATACAATGCGCACCACCCCGTGTTGTTTTTCTCACTGCTACTAGTGAATGTAATGTAACACACACCCATACAATGCGCACCACCCCGTGATGTTTTTCTCACTCCTACTAGTGAATCCAATGTAACACACACCCATACAATGCGCACCACCCCGTGATGTTTTTCTCACTGCTACTAGTGAATCCAATGTAACACACACCCATACAATGCGCACCACCCCGGGATGTTTTTCTCACTGCTACTAGTGAATCCAATGTAACACACACCCATAGAATGCGCACCACCCCGTGATGTTTTTCTCACTGCTACTAGTGAATCTAATGTAACACACACCCATAGAATGCGCACCACCCCGTGATGTTTTTCTCACTGCTACTAGTGAATCTCATGTAACACACACCCATACAATGCGCACCACCCCGTGATGTTTTTCTCACTGCTACTAGTGAATCTCATGTAACACACACCCATACAATGCGCACCACCCCGTGATGTTTTTCTCACTGCTACTAGTGAATCTCATGTAACACACACCCATACAATGCGCACCACCCCGTGATGTTTTTCTCACTGCTACTAGTGAATCTAATGTAACACACACCCATACAACGCGCACCACCCCGTGATGTTTTTCTCACTGCTACTAGTGAATCTAATGTAACACACACCCATACAACGCGCACCACCCCGTGATGTTTTTCTCACTGCTACTAGTGAATCTAATGTAACACACACCCATACAATGCGCACCACCCCGTGATGTTTTTCTCACTGCTACTAGTGAATGTAATGTAACACACACCCATACAATGCGCACCACCCCGTGATGTTTTTCTCACTGCTACTAGTGAATGTAATGTAACACACACCCATACAATGCGCACCACCCCGTGATGTTTTTCTCACTCCTACTAGTGAATCCAATGTAACACACACCCATACAATGCGCACCACCCCGTGATGTTTTTCTCACTCCTACTAGTGAATCCAATGTAACACACACCCATACAATGCGCACCACCCCGTGATGTTTTTCTCATTCCTACTAGTGAATCCAATGTAACACACACCCATACAATGCGCACCACCCCGTGATGTTTTTCTCACTCCTACTAGTGAATCTAATGTAACACACACCCATACAATGCGCACCACCCCGTGATGTTTTTCTCACTCCTACTAGTGAATCTAATGTAACACACAGCCATACAATGCGCACCACCCCGTGATGTTTTTCTCACTCCTACTAGTGAATGTAATGTAACACACACCCATACAATGCGCACCACCCCGTGATGTTTTTCTCACTCCTACTAGTGAATGTAATGTAACACACACCCATACAATGCGCACCACCCCGTGATGTTTTTCTCACTCCTACTAGTGAATGTAATGTAACACACACCCATACAATGCGCACCACCCCGTGATGTTTTTCT
This sequence comes from Cavia porcellus, assembly GCF_034190915.1. NCBI lineage: Eukaryota > Metazoa > Chordata > Mammalia > Rodentia > Caviidae > Cavia > Cavia porcellus. The sequence continues at coordinate 25,140 of NW_026947759.1, read as the reverse complement.
CACTCCTACTAGTGAATCCAATGTAACACACACCCATACAATGCGCACCACCCAGTGATGGTTTTCTCACTCCTAATAGTGAATCCAATGTAACACACACCCATACAATGCGCACCACCCCGTGATGTTTTTCTCACTGCTACTAGTGAATCCAATGTAACACACACCCATACAATGCGCACCACCCCGTGATGTTTTTCTCACTCCTACTAGTGAATCTAATGTAACACACACCCATACAATGCGCACCACCCCGTGATGTTTTTCTCACTGCTACTAGTGAATCTAATGTAACACACACCCATACAATGCGCACAACCCCGTGATGTTTTTCTCACTGCTACTAGTGAATCTAATGTAACACACACCCATACAATGCGCACCACCCCGTGATGTTTTTCTCACTGCTACTAGTGAATCTCATGTAACACACACCCATACAATGCGCACCACCCCGTGATGTTTTTCTCACTGCTACTAGTGAATGTAATGTAACACACACCCATACAATGCGCACCACCCCGTGATGTTTTTCTCACTGCTACTAGTGAATGTAATGTAACACACACCCATACAATGCGCACCACCCCGTGATGTTTTTCTCACTCCTACTAGTGAATCCAATGTGACACACACCCATACAATGCGCACCACCCCGTGATGTTTTTCTCACTCCTACTAGTGAATCCAATGTAACACACACCCATACAATGCGCACCACCCCGTGATGTTTTTCTCACTCCTACTAGTGAATCCAATGTAACACACACCCATACAATGCGCACCACCCCGTGATGTTTTTCTCACTCCTACTTGTGAATGTAATGTAACACACACCCGTTCAATGCGCACAACCCCGTGTTGTTTTTCTCACTCCTACTAGTGAATGTAATGTAACACACACCCGTACAATGGGCACCACCCCGTGTTTTTTTTCTCACTCCTACTAGTGAATGTAATGTAACACACACCCGTACAATGGGCACCACCCCGTGTTTTTTTTCTCACTCCTACTAGTGAATGTAATGTAACACACAGCCATACAATGCGCACCACCCCGTGATGTTTTTCTCACTCCTACTAGTGAATGTAATGTAACACACACCCGTACAATGCGCACCACCCCGTGATGTTTTTCTCACTCCTGCTAGTGAATGTAATGTAACACACACCCGTACAATGAGCACCACCCCGTGATGTTTTTCTCACTCCTGCTAGTGAATGTAATGTAACACACACCCGTACAATGCGCACCACCCCGTGATGTTTTTCTCACTTCTGCTAGTGAATGTAATGTAACACACACCCGTACAATGCGCACCACCCCGTGATGTTTTTCTCACTCCTACTAGTGAATGTAATGTAACACACACCCGTACAATGCGCACCACCCCGTGATGTTTTTCTCACTCCTACTAGTGAATGTAATGTAACACACACCCGTACAATGGGCACCACCCCGTGTTTTTTTTCTCACTCCTACTAGTGAATGTAATGTAACACACACCCGTACAATGGGCACCACCCCGTGTTTTTTTTCTCACTCCTACTAGTGAATGTAATGTAACACACACCCGTACAATGCGCACCACCCCGTGATGTTTTTCTCACTCCTACTAGTGAATGTAATGTAACACACACCCATACAATGCGCACCACCCCGTGATGTTTTTCTCACTCCTACTAGTGACTCTAATGTAACACACACCCATACAATGCGCACCACCCCGTGATGTTTTTCTCACTCCTACTAGTGAATCTAATGTAACACACACCCATACAATGCGCACCACCCCGTGATGTTTTTCTCACTCCTACTAGTGAATGTAATGTAACACACACCCATACAATGCGCACCACCCCGTGATGTTTTTCTCACTCCTACTAGGGAATGTAATGTAACACACACCCATACAATGCGCACCACCCCGTGATGTTTTTCTCACTCCTACTAGTGAATGTAATGTAACACACACCCATACAATGCGCACCACCCCGTGATGTTTTTCTCACTCCTACTAGTGAATCCAATGTAACACACACCCATACAATGCGCACCACCCCGTGATGTTTTTCTCACTCCTACTAGTGAATGTAATGTAACACACACCCGTTCAATGGGCACAACCCCATGTTGTTTTTCTCACTCCTACTAGTGAATGTAATGTAACACACACCCGTACAATGGGCACCACCCCGTGTTTTTTTTCTCACTCATACTAGTGAATGTAATGTAACACACAGCCGTACAATGCGCACCACCCCGTGATGTTTTTCTCACTCCTACTAGTGAATGTAATGTAACACACACCCATACAATGCGCACCACCCCGTGATGTTTTTCTCACTCCTGCTAGTGAATGTAATGTAACACACACCCGTACAATGCGCACCACCCCGTGATGTTTTTCTCACTCCTGCTAGTGAATGTAATGTAACACACACCCGTACAATGCGCACCACCCCGTGATGTTTTTCTCACTCCTACTAGTGAATGTAATGTAACACACACCCGTACAATGCGCACCACCCCGTGATGTTTTTCTCACTCCTACTAGTGAATGTAATGTAACACACACCCGTACAATGCGCACCACCCCGTGATGTTTTTCTCACTCCTACTAGTGAATGTAATGTAACACACACCCATACAATGCGCACCACCCCGTGATGTTTTTCTCACTCCTACTAGTGACTCTAATGTAACACACACCCATACAATGCGCAACACCCCGTGATGTTTTTCTCACTGCTACTAGTGAATCTAATGTAACACACACCCATACAATGCGCACCACCCCGTGATGTTTTTCTCACTCCTACTAGTGAATCTAATGTAACACACAGCCATACAATGCGCACCACCCCGTGATGTTTTTCTCACTCCTACTAGTGAATGTAATGTAACACACACCCATACAATGCGCACCACCCCGTGATGTTTTTCTCACTCCTACTAGTGAATGTAATGTAACACACACCCATACAATGCGCACCACCCCGTGATGTTTTTCTAACTCCTACTAGTGAATGTAATGTAACACACACCCATACAATGCGCACCACCCCGTGATGTTTTTCTCACTCCTACTAGTGAATCCAATGTAACACACACCCATACAATGCGCACCACCCCGTGATGGTTTTCTCACTCCTAATAGTGAATCCAATGTAACACACACCCATACAATGCGCACCACCCCGTGATGTTTTTCTCACTCCTACTAGTGAATGTAATGTAACACACACCCATACAATGCGCACCACCCCGTGATGTTTTTCTCACTCCTACTAGTGAATGTAATGTAACACACACCCATACAATGCGCACCACCCCGTGATGTTTTTCTCACTCCTACTAGTGAATCCAATGTAACACACACCCATACAATGCGCACCACCCCGTGATGTTTTTCTCACTCCTACTAGTGAATGTAATGTAACACACACCCGTTCAATGGGCACAACCCCGTGTTGTTTTTCTCACTCCTACTAGTGAATGTAATGTAACACACACCCGTACAATGGGCACCACCCCGTGTTTTTTTTCTCACTCCTACTAGTGAATGTAATGTAACACACAGCCGTACAATGCACACCACCCCGTGATGTTTTTCTCACTCCTACTAGTGAATGTAATGTAACACACACCCATACAATGCGCACCACCCCGTGATGTTTTTCTCACTCCTGCTAGTGAATGTAATGTAACACACACCCGTACAATGCGCACCACCCCGTGATGTTTTTCTCACTCCTACTAGTGAATGTAATGTAACACACACCCGTACAATGCGCACCACCCCGTGATGTTTTTCTCACTCCTACTAGTGAATGTAATGTAACACACACCCGTACAATGCGCACCACCCCGTGATGTTTTTCTCACTCCTACTAGTGAATGTAATGTAACACACACCCATACAATGCGCACCACCCCGTGATGTTTTTCTCACTCCTACTAGTGACTCTAATGTAACACACACCCATACAATGCGCACCACCCCGTGATGTTTTTCTCACTGCTACTAGTGAATCTAATGTAACACACACCCATACAATGCGCACCACCCCGTGATGTTTTTCTAACTCCTACTAGTGAATGTAATGTAACACACACCCATACAATGCGCACCACCCCGTGATGTTTTTCTCACTCCTACTAGTGAATCCAATGTAACACACACCCATACAATGCGCACCACCCCGTGATGGTTTTCTCACTCCTAATAGTGAATCCAATGTAACACACACCCATACAATGCGCACCACCCCGTGATGTTTTTCTCACTCCTACTAGTGAATCCAATGTAACACACACCAATACAATGCGCACCACCCCGGGATGTTTTTCTCACTCCTACTAGTGAATCTAATGTAACACACACCCATACAATGCGCACCACCCCGTGATGTTTTTCTCACTGCTACTAGTGAATCTAATGTAACACACACCCATACAATGCGCACCACCCCGTGATGTTTTTCTCACTGCTACTAGTGAATCTCATGTAACACACACCCATACAATGCGCACCACCCCGTGATGTTTTTCTCACTGCTACTAGTGAATCTAATGTAACACACACCCATACAATGCGCACCACCCCGTGATGTTTTTCTCACTGCTACTAGTGAATCTAATGTAACACACACCCATACAATGCGCACCACCCCGTGATGTTTTTCTCACTGCTACTAGTGAATCTAATGTAACACACACCCATACAATGCGCACCACCCCGTGATGTTTTTCTCACTGCTACTAGTGAATCTCATGTAACACACACCCATACAATGCGCACCACCCCGTGATGTTTTTCTCACTGCTACTAGTGAATGTAATGTAACACACACCCATACAATGCGCACCACTCCGTGATGTTTTTCTCACTCCTAGTAGTGAATCCAATGTAACACACACCCATACAATGCGCACCACCCCGTGATGTTTTTCTCACTCCTACTAGTGAATCCAATGTAACACACACCCATACAATGCGCACCACCCCGTGATGTTTTTCTCACTCCTACTAGTGAATCTAATGTAACACACACCCATACAATGCGCACCACCCCGTGATGTTTTTCTCACTCCTACTAGTGAATCCAATGTAACACACACCCATACAATGCGCACCACCCCGTGATGTTTTTCTCACTCCTACTAGTGAATGTAATGTAACACACACCCGTTCAATGGGCACAACCCCGTGTTTTTTTTCTCACTCCTACTAGTGAATGTAATGTAACACACACCCGTACAATGGGCACCACCCCGTGTTTTTTTTCTCACTCCTACTAGTGAATGTAATGTAACACACAGCCGTACAATGCGCACCACACCGTGATGTTTTTCTCACTCCTACTAGTGAATGTAATGTAACACACACCCATACAATGCGCACCACCCCGTGATGTTTTTCTCACTCCTGCTAGTGAATGTAATGTAACACACACCCATACAATGCGCACCACCAGGTGATGTTTTTCTCACTCCTGCTAGTGAATGTAATGTAACACACACCCGTACAATGCGCACCACCCCGTGATGTTTTTCTCACTCCTACTAGTGAATGTAATGTAACACACACCCGTACAATGCGCACCACCCCGTGATGTTTTTCTCACTCCTACTAGTGAATGTAATGTAACACACACCCGTACAATGCGCACCACCCCGTGATGTTTTTCTCACTCCTACAAGTGAATGTAATGTAACACACACCCGTACAATGGGCACCACCTCGTGTTTTTTTTCTCACTCCTACTAGTGAATGTAATGTAACACACACCCGTACAATGGGCACCACCCCGTGTTTTTTTTCTCACTCCTACTAGTAAATGTAATGTAACACACACCCGTACAATGCGTACCACCCCGTGATGTTTTTCTCACTCCTACTAGTGAATGTAATGTAACACACACCCATACAATGCGCACCACCCCGTGATGTTTTTCTCACTCCTACTAGTGACTCTAATGTAACACACACCCATACAATGCGCACCACCCCGTGATGTTTTTGTCACTCCTACTAGTGAATGTAATGTAACACACACCCCTACAATGCGCAACACCCCGTGATGTTTTTCTCACTCCTACTAGTGAATGTAATGTAACACACACCCATACAATGCGCACCACCCCGTGATGTTTTTCTCACTCCTACTAGTGAATGTAATGTAACACACACCCGTACAATGCGCACCACCCCGTGATGTTTTTCTCACTCCTGCTAGTGAATGTAATGTAACACACACCCGTACAATGCGCACCACCCCGTGATGTTTTTCTCACACCTGCTAGTGAATGTAATGTAACACACACCCGTACAATGCGCACCACACCGTGATGTTTTTCTCACTCGTACTAGTGAATCTAATGTAACACACACCCATACAATGCGCACCACCCCGTGATGTTTTTCTCACTGCTACTAGTGAATCTAATGTAACACACACCCATACAATGCGCACCTCCCCGTGATGTTTTTCTCACTGCTACTAGTGAATCTCATGTAACACACACCCATACAATGCGCACCACCCCGTGATGTTTTTCTCACTGCTACTAGTGAATCTCATGTAACACACACCCATACAATGCGCACCACCCCGTGATGTTTTTCTCACTGCTACTAGTGAATGTAATGTAACACACACCCATACAATGCGCACCACCCCGTGATGTTTTTCTCACTCCTACTAGTGAATCCAATGTAACACACACCCATACAATGCGCACCACCCCGTGATGTTTTTCTCACTCCTACTAGTGAATGTAATGTAACACACACCCATACAATGCGCACCACCCCGTGATGTTTTTCTCACTCCTACTAGTGAATGTAATGTAACACACACCCATACAATGCGCACCACCCCGTGATGTTTTTCTCACTCCTACTAGTGAATGTAATGTAACACACACCCATACAATGCACACCACCCCGTGATGTTTTTCTCACTGCTACTAGTGAATCTCATGTAACACACACCCATACAATGCGCACCACCCCGTGATGTTTTTCTCACTGCTACTAGTGAATCTCATGTAACACACACCCATACAATGCGCACCACCCCGTGATGTTTTTCTCACTGGTACTAGTGAATCTAATGTAACACACACCCATACAATGCGCACCACCCCGTGATGTTTTTCTCACTGCTACTAGTGAATCTAATGTAACACACACCCATACAATGCGCACCACCCCGTGATGTTTTTCTCACTGCTACTAGTGAATCTCATGTAACACACACCCATACAATGCGCACCACCCCGTGATGTTTTTCTCACTCCTACTAGTGAATCTAATGTAACACACACCGATACAATGCGCACCACCCCGTGATGTTTTTCTCACTCCTACTAGTGAATGTAATGTAACACACACCCATACAATGCGCACAACCCCGTGATGTTTTTCTCACTCTTACTAGTGAATGTAATGTAACACACACCCATACAATGCGCACCACCCCGTGATGTTTTTCTCACTCCTACTAGTGATTGTAATGTAACACACACCAATACAATGCGCACCACCCCGTGATGTTTTTCTCACTCCTACTAGTGAATGTAATGTAACACACACCCATACAATGCGCACCACCCCGTGATGTTTTTCTCACTCCTACTAGTGAATCCAATGTAACACACACCGATACAATGCGCACCACCCCGTGATGGTTTTCTCACTCCTACTAGTGAATCCAATGTAACACACACCCATACAATGCGCACCACCCTGTGATGTTTTTCTCACTCCTACTAGTGAATCCAATGTAACACACACCAATACAATGCGCACCACCCCGTGATGTTTTTCTCACTCCTACTAGTGAATCTAATGTAACACACACCCATACAATGCGCACCACCCCGTGATGGTTTTCTCACTGCTACTAGTGAATCTAATGTAACACACACCCATACAATGCGCACCACCCCGTGATGTTTTTCTCACTGCTACTAGTGAATCTAATGTAACACACACCCATACAATGCGCACAACCCCGTGATATTTTTCTCACTGCTACTAGTGAATGTAATGTAACACACACCCATACAATGCGCACCACCCCGTGATGTTTTTCTCACTGCTACTAGTGAATCTAATGTAACACACACCCATACAATGCGCACCACCCCGTGATGTTTTTCTCACTCCTACTAGTGAATCCAATGTAACACACACCCATACAATGCGCACCACCCCGTGATGTTTTTCTCACTCCTACTAGTGAATGTAATGTAACACACACCCATACAATGCGCACCACCCCGTGATGTTTTTCTCACTCCTACTAGTGAATGTAATGTAACACACACCCATACAATGCGCACCACCCCGTGATGTTTTTCTCACTCCTACTAGTGAATGTAATGTAACACACACCCATACAATGCGCACCACCCAGTGATGTTTTTCTCACTGCTACTAGTGAATCTCATGTAACACACACCCATACAATGCGCACCACCCCGTGATGTTTTTCTCACTGCTACTAGTGAATCTCATGTAACACACACCCATACAATGCGCACCACCCCGTGATGTTTTTCTCACTGCTACTAGTGAATCTAATGTAACACACACCCATACAATGCGCACCACCCCGTGATGTTTTTCTCACTGCTACTAGTGAATCTAATGTAACACACACCCATACAATGCGCACCACCCCGTGATGTTTTTCTCACTGCTACTAGTGAATCTCATGTAACACACACCCATACAATGCGCACCACCCCGTGATGTTTTTCTCACTCCTACTAGTGAATCTAATGTAACACACACCGATACAATGCGCACCACCCCGTGATGTTTTTCTCACTCCTACTAGTGAATGTAATGTAACACACACCCATACAATGCGCACAACCCCGTGATGTTTTTCTCACTCTTACTAGTGAATGTAATGTAACACACACCCATACAATGCGCACCACCCCGTGATGTTTTTCTCACTCCTACTAGTGAATGTAATGTAACACACACCAATACAATGCGCACCACCCCGTGATGTTTTTCTCACTCCTACTAGTGAATGTAATGTAACACACTCCCATACAATGCGCACCACCCCGTGATGTTTTTCTCACTCCTACTAGTGAATCCAATGTAACACACACCGATACAATGCGCACCACCCCGTGATGGTTTTCTCACTCCTACTAGTGAATCCAATGTAACACACACCCATACAATGCGCACCACCCTGTGATGTTTTTCTCACTCCTACTAGTGAATCCAATGTAACACACACCAATACAATGCGCACCACCCCGTGATGTTTTTCTCACTCCTACTAGTGAATCTAATGTAACACACACCCATACAATGCGCACCACCCCGTGATGGTTTTCTCACTGCTACTAGTGAATCTAATGTAACACACACCCATACAATGCGCACCACCCCGTGATGTTTTTCTCACTGCTACTAGTGAATCTAATGTAACACACACCCATACAATGCGCACAACCCCGTGATATTTTTCTCACTGCTACTACTGAATGTAATGTAACACACACCCATACAATGCGCACCACCCCGTGATGTTTTTCTCACTGCTACTAGTGAATCTAATGTAACACACACCCATACAATGCGCACCACCCCGTGATGTTTTTCTCACTGCTACTAGTGAATCTAATGTAACACACACCCATACAATGCGCACCACCCCGTGATGTTTTTCTCACTGCTACTAGTGAATGTAATGTAACACACACCCATACAATGCGCACCACCCCGTGATGTTTTTCTCACTGCTACTAGTGAATCTAATGTAACACACACCCATACAATGCACACCACCCCGTGATGTTTTTCTCAATCCTACTAGTGAATGTAATGTAACACACCCATACAATGGGCACCACCCCGTGATGTTTTTCTCACTCCTACTAGTGAATCCAATGTAACACACACCCATACAATGCGCACCACCCCGTGATGTTTTTCTCACTCCTACTAGTGAATGTAATGTAACACACACCCATACAATGCGCACCACCCCGTGATGTTTTTCTCACTCCTACTAGTGAATGTAATGTAACACACACCCATACAATGCGCACCACCCCGTGATGTTTTTCTCACTCCTACTAGTGAATCTAATGTAACACACATCCATACAATGCGCACCACACCGTGATGTTTTTCTCACTCCTACTAGTGAATCCAATGTAACACACACCCATACAATGCGCACCACCCCGTGATGGTTTTCTCACTCCTAATAGTGAATCCAATGTAACACACACCCATACAATGCGCACCACCCCGTGATGTTTTTCTCACTCCTACTAGTGAATCCAATGTAACACACACCAATACAATGCGCACCACCCCGTGATGTTTTTCTCACTGCTACTAGTGAATCCAATGTAACACACACCCATACAATGCGCACCACCCCGTGATGTTTTTCTCACTCCTACTAGTGAATCCAATGTAACACACACCCATACAATGCGCACCACCCCGTGATGTTTTTCTCACTCCTACTAGTGAATCTCATGTAACACACACCCATACAATGCGCACCACCCCGTGATGTTTTTCTCACTGCTACTAGTGAATCTCATGTAACACACACCCATACAATGCGCACCACCCCGTGATGTTTTTCTCACTGCTACTAGTGAATCTAATGTAACACACACCCATACAATGCGCACCACCCCGTGATGTTTTTCTCACTCCTACTAGTGAATCTAATGTAACACACACCGATACAATGCGCACCACCCCGTGATGTTTTTCTCACTCCTACTAGTGAATGTAATGTAACACACACCCATACAATGCGCACAACCCCGTGATGTTTTTCTCACTCTTACTAGTGAATGTAATGTAACACACACCCATACAATGCGCACCACCCCGTGATGTTTTTCTCACTCCTACTAGTGAATGTAATGTAACACACACCCATACAATGCGCACCACCCCGTGATGTTTTTCTCACTCCTGCTAGTGAATGTAATGTAACACACACCCATACAATGCGCACCACCCCGTGATGTTTTTCTCACTCCTACTAGTGAATGTAATGTAACACACACCCATACAATGCGCACCACCCCGTGATGTTTTTCTCACTCCTACTAGTGAATCTAATGTAACACACACCCATACAATGCGCACCACCCCGTGATGTTTTTCTCACTCCTACTAGTGAATCCAATGTAACACACACCGATACAATGCGCACCACCCCGTGATGGTTTTCTCACTCCTACTAGTGAATCCAATGTAACACACACCCATACAATGCGCACCACCCCGTGATGTTTTTCTCACTCCTACTAGTGAATCCAATGTAACACACACCAATACAATGCGCACCACCCCGTGATGTTTTTCTCACTCCTACTAGTGAATCTAATGTAACACACACCCATACAATGCGCACCACCCCGTGATGGTTTTCTCACTGCTACTAGTGAATCTAATGTAACACACACCCATACAATGCGCACCACCCCGTGATGTTTTTCTCACTGCTACTAGTGAATCTAATGTAACACACACCCATACAATGCGCACAACCCCGTGATATTTTTCTCACTGCTACTAGTAAATGTAATGTAACACACACGCATACAATGCGCACCACCCCGTGATGTTTTTCTCACTGCTACTAGTGAATCTAATGTAACACACACCCATACAATGCGCACCACCCCGTGATGTTTTTCTCACTGCTACTAGTGAATCTAATGTAACACACACCCATACAATGCGCACCACCCCGTGATGTTTTTCTCACTGCTACTAGTGAATGTAATGTAACACACACCCATACAATGCGCACCACCCCGTGATGTTTTTCTCACTGCTACTAGTGAATCTAATGTAACACACACCCATACAATGCACACCACCCCGTGATGTTTTTCTCAATCCTACTAGTGAATGTAATGTAACACACACCCATACAATGGGCACCACCCCGTGATGTTTTTCTCACTCCTACTAGTGAATCCAATGTAACACACACCCATACAATGCGCACCACCCAGTGATGTTTTTCTCACTCCTACTAGTGAATCCAATGTAACACACACCCATACAATGCGCACCACCCCGTGATGTTTTTCTCACTCCTACTAGTGAATGTAATGTAACACACACCCATACAATGCGCACCACCCCGTGATGTTTTTCTCACTCCTACTAGTGAATGTAATGTAACACACACCCATACAATGCGCACCACCCCGTGATGTTTTTCTCACTGCTACTAGTGAATCTAATGTAACACACATCCATACAATGCGCACCACCCCGTGATGTTTTTCTCACTCCTACTAGTGAATGTACTGTAACACACACCCATACAATGCGCACCACCCCGTGATGTTTTTCTCACTCCTACTAGTGAATGTAATGTAACACACACCCATACAATGCGCACCACCCCGTGATGTTTTTCTCACTCCTACTAGTGAATGTAATGTAACACACACCCATACAATGCGCACCACCCCGTGATGTTTTTCTCACTCCTACTAGTGAATCCAATGTAACACACACCCATACAATGCGCACCACCCCGTGATGGTTTTCTCACTCCTAATAGTGAATCCAATGTAACACACACCCATACAATGCGCACCACCCCGTGATGTTTTTCTCACTCCTACTAGTGAATCCAATGTAACACACAACAATACAATGCGCACAACCCCGTGATGTTTTTCTCACTGCTACTAGTGAATCCAATGTAACACACACCCATAAAATGCGCACCACCCCGTGATGTTTTTCTCACTGCTACTAGTGAATCTAATGTAACACACACCCATACAATGCGCACCACCCCGTGATGTTTTTCTCACTGCTACTAGTGAATCTAATGTAACACACACCCATACAATGCGCACCACCCCGTGATGTTTTTCTCACTGCTACTAGTGAATCTAATGTAACACACACCCATACAATGCGCACCACCCCGTGATGTTTTTCTCACTGCTACTAGTGAATGTAATGTAACACACACCCATACAATGCGCACCACCCCGTGATGTTTTTCTCACTCCTACTAGTGAATCCAATGTAACACACACCCATACAATGCGCACCACCCCGTGATGTTTTTCTCACTCCTACTAGTGAATCTCATGTAACACACACCCATACAATGCGCACCACCCCGTGATGTTTTTCTCACTGCTACTAGTGAATCTCATGTAACACACACCCATACATTGCGCACCACCCCGTGATGTTTTTCTCACTGCTACTAGTGAATCTAATGTAACACACACCCATACAATGCGCACCACCCCGTGATGTTTTTCTCACTCCTACTAGTGAATGTAATGTAACACACACCCATACAATGCGCACCACCCCGTGATGTTTTTCTCACTCCTACTAGTGAATGTAATGTAACATACACCCATACAATGCGCACAACCCCATGATGTTTTTCTCACTCTTACTAGTGAATGTAATGTAACACACACCCATACAATGCGCACCACCCCGTGATGTTTTTCTCACTCCTACTAGTGAATGTAATGTAACACACACCCATACAATGCGCACCACCCCATGATGTTTTTCTCACTCCTACTAGTGAATGTAATGTAACACACACCCATACAATGCGCACCACCCCGTGATGGTTTTCTCACTCCTACTAGTGAATCCAATGTAACACACACCGATACAATGCGCACCACCCCGTGATGGTTTTCTCACTCCTACTAGTGAATCCAATGTAACACACACCCATACAATGCGCACCACCCCGTGATGTTTTTCTCACTCCTACTAGTGAATCCAATGTAACACACACCAATACAATGCGCACCACCCCGTGATGTTTTTCTCACTCCTACTAGTGAATCTAATGTAACACACACCCATACAATGCGCACCACCCCGTGATGGTTTTCTCACTGCTACTAGTGAATCTAATGTAACACACACCCATACAATGCGCACCACCCCGTGATGTTTTTCTCACTGCTACTAGTGAATCTAATGTAACACACACCCATACAATGCGCACAACCCCGTGATGTTTTTCTCACTGCTACTAGTGAATCTAATGTAACACACACCCATACAATGCACACCACCCCGTGATGTTTTTGTCACTGCTACTAGTGAATCTAATGTAACACACACCCATACAATGCGCACCACCCCGTGATGTTTTTCTCACTGATACTAGTGAATGTAATGTAACACACACCCATACAATGCGCACCACCCCGTGATGTTTTTCTCACTGCTACTAGTGAATCTAATGTAACACACACCCATACTATGCACACCACCCCGTGATGTTTTTCTCAATCCTACTAGTGAATGTAATGTAACACACACCCATGCAATGGGCACCACCCCGTGATGTTTTTCTCACTCCTACTAGTGAATCCAATGTAACACACACCCATACAATGCGCACATCCGCGTGATGTTTTTCTCACTCCTACTAGTGAATCCAATGTAACACACACCCATACAATGCGCACCACCCCGTGATGTTTTCTCACTCCTACTAGTGAATGTAATGTAACACACACCCATACAATGCGCACCACCCCGTGATGTTTTTCTCACTGCTACTAGTGAATCTAATGTAACACACACCCATACATTGCGCACCACCCCGTGATGTTTTTCTAACTGCTACTAGTGAATCTAATGTAACACACACCCATACAATGCGCACCAACCCGTGTTGTTTTTCTCACTGCTACTAGTGAATGTAATGTAACACACACCCATACAATGCGCACCACCCCGTGATGTTTTTCTCACTGCTACTAGTGAATCCAATGTAACACACACCCATACGATGCGCACCACCCCGTGATGTTTTTCTCACTGCTACTAGTGAATCCAATGTAACACACACCCATACGATGCGCACTACCCCGTGATGTTTTTCTCACTGCTACTAATGAATCTAATGTAACACACACCCATAGAATGCGCACCAACCCGTGATGTTTTTCTCACTGCTACTAGTGAATCTAATGTAACACACACCCATACAATGCGCACCACCCCGTGATGTTTTTCTCACTGCTACTAGTGAATCTAATGTAACACACACCCATACAATGCGCACCACCCCGTGATGTTTTGCTCACTGCTACTAGTGAATCTCATTTAACACACACCCATACAATGCGCACCACCCCGTGATGTTTTTCTCACTGCTACTAGTGAATCTCATGTAACACACACCCATACAATGCGCAACACCCCGTGATGTTTTTCTCACTGCTACTAGTGAATCTAATGTAACACACACCCATACAACGCGCACCACCCCGTGATGTTTTTCTCACTGCTACTAGTGAATCTAATGTAACACACACCCATACAACGCGCACCACCCCGTGATGTTTTTCTCACTGCTACTAGTGAATCTAATGTAACACACACCCATACAATGCGCACCACCCCGTGATGTTTTTCTCACTGCTACTAGTGAATCTCATGTAACACACACCCATACAACGCGCACCACCCCGTGATGTTTTTCTCACTGCTACTAGTGAATGTAATGTAACACAC
The DNA here is from genome assembly GCF_034190915.1 of Cavia porcellus. Classification (NCBI taxonomy): domain Eukaryota; kingdom Metazoa; phylum Chordata; class Mammalia; order Rodentia; family Caviidae; genus Cavia; species Cavia porcellus. The sequence continues at coordinate 9,568 of NW_026947759.1, read as the reverse complement.
ACCCATACAATGCGCACCACGCCGTGATGTTTTTCTCACTCCTACTAGTGAATCCAATGTAACAGACACCCATACAATGCGCACCACCCCGTGATGTTTTTCTCACTCCTACTAGTGAATCCAATGTAACACACACCCATACAATGCGCACCACCCCGTGATGTTTTTCTCACTCCTACTAGTGAATGTAATGTAACACACACCCATACAATGCGCACCACCCCGTGATGTTTTTCTCACTCCTACTAGTGAATGTAATGTAACACACACCCATACAATGCGCACCACCCCGTGATGTTTTTCTCACTCCTACTAGTGAATGTAATGTAACACACACCCATACAATGCGCACCACCCCGTGATGTTTTTCTCACTCCTACTAGTGAATCCAATGTAACACACACCCATACAATGCGCACCACCCCGTGATGGTTTTCTCACTCCTAATAGTGAATCCAATGTAACACACACCAATACAATGCGCACCACCCCGTGATGTTTTTCTCACTCCTACTAGTGAATCTAATGTAACACACACCCACACAATGCGCACCACTCTGTGATGTTTTTCTCACTGCTACTAGTGAATCTAATGTAACACACACCCATACAATGCGCACCACCCCGTGATGTTTTTCTCACTGCTACTAGTGAATCTAATGTAACACAAACCCATACAATGCGCACCACCCCGTGATGTTTTTCTCACTGCTACTAGTGAATCTAATGTAACACACACCCATACAATGCGCACCACCCCGTGATGTTTTTCTCACTGCTACTAGTGAATGTAATGTAACACACACCCATACAATGCGCACCACCCCGTGATGTTTTTCTCACTCCTACTAGTGAATCCAATGTAACACACACCCATACAATGCGCACCACCCCGTGATGTTTTTCTCACTCCTACTAGTGAATGTAATGTAACACACACCCATACAATGCGCACCACCCCGTGATGTTTTTCTCACTCCTACTAGTGAATGTAATGTAACACACACCCATACAATGCGCACCACCCCGTGATGTTTTTCTCACTCCTACTAGTGAATGTAATGTAACACACACCCATACAATGCGCACCACCCCGTGATGTTTTTCTCACTCCTACTAGTGAATCTAATGTAACACACATCCATACAATGCGCACCACCCCGTGATGTTTTTCTCACTCCTACTAGTGAATGTACTGTAACACACACCCATACAATGCGCACCACCCCGTGATGTTTTTCTCACTCCTACTAGTGAATGTAATGTAACACACACCCATACAATGCGCACCACCCCGTGATGTTTTTCTCACTCCTACTAGTGAATGTAATGTAACACACACCCATACAATGCGCACCACCCCGTGATGTTTTTCTCACTCCTACTAGTGAATCCAATGTAACACACACCCATACAATGCGCACCACCCCGTGATGGTTTTCTCACTCCTAATAGTGAATCCAATGTAACACACACCCATACAATGCGCACCACCCCGTGATGTTTTTCTCACTCCTACTAGTGAATCCAATGTAACACACACCAATACAATGCGCACAACCCCGTGATGTTTTTCTCACTGCTACTAGTGAATCCAATGTAACACACACCCATACAATGCGCACCACCCCGTGATGTTTTTCTCACTGCTACTAGTGAATCTAATGTAACACACACCATACAATGCGCACCACCCCGTGATGTTTTTCTCACTGCTACTAGTGAATCTAATGTAACACACACCCATACAATGCGCACCACCCCGTGATGTTTTTCTCACTCCTACTAGTGAATCCAATGTAACACACACCCATACAATGCGCACCACCCCGTGATGTTTTTCTCAGTCCTACTAATGAATCCAATGTAACACACACCCATACAATGCGCACCACCCCGTGATGTTTTTCTCACTCCTACTAGTGAATCCAATGTAACACACACCCATACAATGCGCACCACCCCGTGATGTTTTTCTCACTCCTACTAGTGAATCTCATGTAACACACACCCATACAATGCGCACCACCCCGTGATGTTTTTCTCACTGCTACTAGTGAATCTCATGTAACACACACCCATACATTGCGCACCACCCCGTGATGTTTTTCTCACTGCTACTAGTGAATCTAATGTAACACACACCCATACAATGCGCACCACCCCGTGATGTTTTTCTCACTCCTACTAGTGAATCTAATGTAACACACACCCATACAATGCGCACCACCCCGTGATGTTTTTCTCACTCCTACTAGTGAATGTAATGTAACACACACCCATACAATGCGCACAACCCCGTGATGTTTTTCTCACTCTTACTAGTGAATGTAATGTAACACACACCCATACAATGCGCACCACCCCGTGATGTTTTTCTCACTCCTACTAGTGAATGTAATGTAACACACACCCATACAATGCGCACCACCCCGTGATGTTTTTCTCACTCCTACTAGTGAATGTAATGTAACACACACCCATACAATGCGCACCACCCCGTGATGTTTTTCTCACTCCTACTAGTGAATCCAATGTAACACACACCGATACAATGCGCACCACCCCGTGATGGTTTTCTCACTCCTACTAGTGAATCCAATGTAACACACACCCATACAATGCGCACCACCCCGTGATGTTTTTCTCACTCCTACTAGTGAATCCAATGTAACACACACCCATACAATGCGCACCACCCCGTGATGTTTTTCTCACTCCTACTAGTGAATCTAATGTAACACACACCCATACAATGCGCACCACCCCGTGATGGTTTTCTCACTGCTACTAGTGAATCTAATGTAACACACACCCATACAATGCGCACAACCCCGTGATGTTTTTCTCACTGCTACTAGTGAATCTAATGTAACACACACCCATACAATGCGCACAACCCCGTGATGTTTTTCTCACTGCTACTAGTGAATCTAATGTAACACACACCCATACAATGCGCACCACCCCGTGATGTTTTTCTCACTGCTACTAGTGAATCTAATGTAACACACACCCATACAATGCGCACCACCCCGTGATGTTTTTCTCACTGCTACTAGTGAATCTAATGTAACACACACCCATACAATGCACACCACCCCGTGATGTTTTTCTCAATCCTACTAGTGAATGTAATGTAACACACACCCATACAATGGGCACCACCCCATGATGTTTTTCCTCACTCCTACTAGTGAATCCAATGTAACACACACCCATACAATGCGCACCACCGCGTGATGTTTTTCTCACTCCTACTAGTGAATCCAATGTAACACACACCGATACAATGCGCACCACCCCGTGATGTTTTTCTCACTCCTACTAGTGAATGTAATGTAACACACACCCATACAATGCGCACCACCCCGTGATGTTTTTCTCACTGCTACTAGTGAATCTAATGTAACACACACCCATACAATGCGCACCACCCTGTGATGTTTTTCTCACTGCTACTAGTGAATCTAATGTAACACACACCCATACAATGCGCACCACCCCGTGATGTTTTTCTAACTGCTACTAGTGAATCTAATGTAACACACACCCATACAATGCGCACCACCCTGTGTTGTTTTTCTCACTGCTACTAGTGAATCCAATGTAACACACACCCATACAATGCGCACCACCCCGTGATGTTTTTCTCACTCCTACTAGTGAATCCAATGTAACACACACCCATACAATGCGCACCACCCCGTGATGTTTTTCTCACTGCTACTAGTGAATCCAATGTAACACACACCCATACAATGCGCACTACCCCGTGATGTTTTTCTCACTGCTACTAATGAATCTAATGTAAGACACACCCATAGAATGCGCACCACCCCGTGATGTTTTTCTCACTGCTACTAGTGAATCTAATGTAACACACACACATACAATGCGCACCACCCCGTGATGTTTTTCTCACTGCTACTAGTGAATCTAATGTAACACACACCCATACAATGCGCACCACCCCGTGATGTTTTTCTCACTGCTACTATTGAATCTCATGTAACACACACCCATACAATGCGCACCACCCCGTGTTGTTTTTCTCACTGCTACTAGTGAATCTCATGTAACACACACCCATACAACGCGCAACACCCCGTGATGTTTTTCTCACTGCTACTAGTGAATCTAATGTAACACACACCCATACAACGCGCACCACCCCGTGATGTTTTTCTCACTGCTACTAGTGAATCTAATGTAACACACACCCATACAACGCGCACCACCCCGTGATGTTTTTCTCACTGCTACTAGTGAATCTAATGTAACACACACCCATACAATGCGCACTACCCAGTGATGTTTTTCTCACTGCTACTAGTGAATCTCATGTAACACACACCCATACAATGCGCACCACCCGTGATGTTTTTCTCACTGCTACTAGTGAATGTAATGTAACACACACCCATACAATGCGCACCACCCCGTGATGTTTTTCTCACTCCTACTAGTGAATCCAATGTAACACACACCCATACAATGCGCACCACCCCGTGATGTTTTTCTCACTCCTACTAGTGAATGTAATGTAACACACACCCATACAATGCGCATCACCCCGTGATGTTTTTCTCACTCCTACTAGTGAATCTAATGTAACACACACCCATACAATGCGCACCACCCCGTGATGTTTTTCTCACTCCTACTAGTGAATCTAATGTAACACACAGCCATACAATGCGCACCACCCCGTGATGTTTTTCTCACTCCTACTAGTGAATGTAATGTAACACACACCCATACAATGCGCACCACCCCGTGATGTTTTTCTCACTCCTACTAGTGAATGTAATGTAACACACACCCATACAATGCGCACCACCCCGTGATGTTTTTCTCACTCCTACTAGTGAATGTAATGTAACACACACCCATACAATGCGCACCACCCCGTGATGTTTTTCTCACTCCTACTAGTGAATCCAATGTAACACACACCCATACAATGCGCACCACCCCGTGATGGTTTTCTCACTCCTAATAGTGTATCCAGTGCAACACACACCAATACAATGCGCACCACCCCGTGATGTTTTTCTCACTCCTACTAGTGAATCTAATGTAACACACACCCATACAATGCGCACCACTCCGTGATGTTTTTCTCACTGCTACTAGTGAATCTAATGTAACACACACCCATACAATGCGCACCACCCCGTGATGTTTTTCTCACTGCTACTAGTGAATCTAATGTAACACACACCCATACAATGCGCACAACCCCGTGATGTTTTTCTCACTGATACTAGTGAATCTAATGTAACACACACCCATACAATCCGCACCACCCCGTGATGTTTTTCTCACTGCTACTAGTGAATCTAATGTAACACACACCCATACAATGCGCACCACCCCGTGATGTTTTTCACACTGCTACTAGTGAATCTAATGTAACACAAACCCATACAATGCGCACCACCCCGTGATGTTTTTCTCACTGCTACTAGTGAATCTAATGTAACACACACCCATACAATGCGCACCACCCCGTGATGTTTTTCTCACTCCTACTAGTGCATGTAATGTAACACACACCCATACAATGCGCACCACCCCGTGATGTTTTTCTCACTCCTACTAGTGAATCCAATGTAACACACACCGATACAATGCGCACCACCCCGTGATGGTTTTCTCACTCCTACTAGTGAATCCAATGTAACACACACCCATACAATGCTCACCACCCCGTGATGTTTTTCTCACTCCTACTAGTGAATCCAATGTAACACACACCGATACAATGCGCACCACCCCGTGATGTTTTTCTCACTCCTACTAGTGAATCTAATGTAACACACACCCATACAATGCGCACCACCCCGTGATGGTTTTCTCACTGCTACTAGTGAATCTAATGTAACACACACCCATACAATGCGCACCACCCCATGATGTTTTTCTCACTGCTACTAGTGAATCTAATGTAACACACACCCATGCAATGCGCACAACCCCGTGATGTTTTTCTCACTGCTACTAGTGAATCTAATGTAACACACACCCATACAATGCGCACCACCCCGTGATGTTTTTCTCACTGCTACTAGTGAATCTAATGTAACACACACCCATACAATGCGCACCACCCCGTGATGTTTTTCTCACTGCTACTAGTGAATGTAATGTAACACACACCCATACAATGCGCACCACCCCGTGATGTTTTTCTCACTGCTACTAGTGAATCTAATGTAACACACACCCATACAATGCACACCACCCCGTGATGTTTTTCTCAATCCTACTAGTGAATGTAATGTAACACACACCCATACAATGGCCACCACCCCGTGATGTTTTTCTCACTCCTACTAGTGAATCCAATGTAACACACACCCATACAATGCGCACCACCGCGTGATATTTTTCTCACTCCTACTAGTGAATCCAATGTAACACACACCCATACAATGCGCACCACCCCGTGATGTTTTTCTCACTCCTACTAGTGAATGTAATGTAACACACACCCATACAATGCGCACCACCCCGTGATGTTTTTCTCACTGCTACTAGTGAATCTAATGTAACACACACCCATACAATGCGCACCACCCCGTGATGTTTTTCTCACTGCTACTAGTGAATCTAATGTAACACACACCCATACAATGCGCACCACCCCGTGATGTTTTTCTAACTGCTACTAGTGAATCTAATGTAACACACACCCATACAATGCGCACCACCCCGTGTTGTTTTTCTCACTGCTACTTGTGAATCCAATGTAACACACACCCATACAATGCGCACCACCCCGTGATGTTTTTCTCACTGCTACTAGTGAATCCAATGTAACACACACCCATACAATGCGCACTACCCCGTGATGTTTTTCTCACTGCTACTAATGAATCTAATGTAACACACACCCATAGAATGCACACCACCCCGTGATGTTTTTCTCACTGCTACTAGTGAATCTAATGTAACACACACCCATACAATGCGCACCACCCCGTGATGTTTTTCTCACTGCTACTAGTGAATCTAATGTAACACACACCCATACAATGCGCACCACACCGTGATGTTTTTCTCACTGCTACTATTGAATCTCATGTAACACACACCCATACAATGCGCACCACCCCGTGATGTTTTTCTCACTGCTACTAGTGAATCTCATGTAACACACACCCATACAATGCGCAACACCCCGTGATGTTTTTCTCACTGCTACTAGTGAATCTAATGTAACACACACCCATACAACGCGCACCACCCCGTTATGCTCTTCTCACTGCTACTAGTGAATCTAATGTAACACACACCCATACAACGCGCACCACCCCGTGATGTTTTTCTCACTGCTACTAGTGAATCTAATGTAACACACACCCATACAATGCGCACTACCCCGTGATGTTTTTCTCACTGCTACTAGTGAATCTCATGTAACACACACCCATACAATGCGCACCACCCCGTGATGTTTTTCTCACTGCTACTAGTGAATATAATGTAACACACACCCATACAATGCGCACCACCCCGTGATGTTTTTCTCACTCCTACTAGTGAATCCAATGTAACACACACCCATACAATGCGCACCACCCCGTGATGTTTTTCTCACTGCTACTAGTGAATCTCATGTAACACACACCCATACAATGCGCAACACCCCGTGATGTTTTTCTCACTGCTACTAGTGAATCTAATGTAACACACACCCATACAACGCGCACCACCCCGTTATGCTCTTCTCACTGCTACTAGTGAATCTAATGTAACACACACCCATACAACGCGCACCACCCCGTGATGTTTTTCTCACTGCTACTAGTGAATCTAATGTAACACACACCCATACAATGCGCACTACCCCGTGATGTTTTTCTCACTGCTACTAGTGAATCTCATGTAACACACACCCATACAATGCGCACCACCCCGTGATGTTTTTCTCACTGCTACTAGTGAATATAATGTAACACACACCCATACAATGCGCACCACCCCGTGATGTTTTTCTCACTCCTACTAGTGAATCCAATGTAACACACACCCATACAATGCGCACCACGCCGTGATGTTTTTCTCACTCCTACTAGTGAATGTAATGTAACACACACCCATACAATGCGCACCACCCCGTGATGTTTTTCTCACTCCTACTAGTGAATCTAATGTAACACACACCCATACAATGCGCACCACCCCGTGATGTTTTTCTCACTCCTACTAGTGAATGTAATGTAACACACACCCATACAATGCGCACCACCCCGTGATGTTTTTCTCACTCCTACTAGTGAATCTAATGTAACCACACACCCATACAATGCGCACCACCCCGTGATGTTTTTCTCACTGCTACTAGTGAATCTAATGTAACACACACCCATACAATGCGCACCACCCCCGTGATGTTTTTCACACTGCTACTAGTGAATCTAATGTAACACAACCCATACAATGCGCACCACCCCGTGATGTTTTTCTCACTGCTACTAGTGAATCTAATGTAACACACACCCATACAATGCGCACCACCCCGTGATGTTTTTCTCACTGCTACTAGTGCATGTAATGTAACACACACCCATACAATGCGCACCACCCCGTGATGTTTTCTCACTCCTACTAGTGAATCCAATGTAACACACACCGATACAATGCGCACCACCCCGTGATGGTTTTCTCACTCCTACTAGTGAATCCAATGTAACACACACCCATACAATGCGCACCACCCCGTGATGTTTTTCTCACTCCTACTAGTGAATCCAATGTAACACACACCAATACAATGCGCACCACCCCGTGATGTTTTTCTCACTCTACTAGTGAATCTAATGTAACACACACCCATACAATGCGCACCACCCCGTGATGGTTTTCTCACTGCTACTAGTGAATCTAATGTAACACACACCCATACAATGCGCACCACCCCATGATGTTTTTCTCACTGCTACTAGTGAATCTAATGTAACACACACCCATACAATGCGCACAACCCCGTGATGTTTTTCTCACTGCTACTAGTGAATCTAATGTAACATACACCCAATCAATGCGCACCACCCCGTGATGTTTTTCTCACTGCTACTAGTGAATCTAATGTAACACACACCCATACAATGCGCACCACCCCGTGATGTTTTTCTCACTGCTACTAGTGAATGTAATGTAACACACACCCATACAATGCGCACCACCCCGTGATGTTTTTCTCACTGCTACTAGTGAATCTAATGTAACACACACCCATACAATGCACACCACCCCGTGATGTTTTTCTCAATCCTACTAGTGAATGTAATGTAACACACACCCATACAATGGGCACCACCCCGTGATGTTTTTCTCACTCCTACTAGTGAATCCAATGTAACACACACCCATACAATGCGCACCACCGCGTGATATTTTTCTCACTCCTACTAGTGAATCCAATGTAACACACACCCATACAATGCGCACCACCCCGTGATGTTTTTCTCACTCCTACTAGTGAATGTAATGTAACACACACCCATACAATGCGCACCACCCCGTGATGTTTTTCTCACTGCTACTAGTGAATCTA